>NC_045977.1:22832291-23027291 GCF_010909765.2 Amblyraja radiata
TGCGTTGGGTGCAGTCGCCCCCTTTTTTTCCCAGAGTAAGAAAAAATCTCGAGAGAAAAAAAAAGTTGGAGCACAATCAGCGTTTCCACATTGACGGAAATTATCTGAAATTCTGGTTCCGGCCCGCTGGATGATTTGGGGGGAAAATTGCAACCATCTGCGCCTGCGCAGTTGGGGGAAGCCGGTGACGGCGAAGCAAAATGACGCTATCTCTCCACGCGTGCGCAGTGGGCCCTGGCGGGATCAGATCACCATTTTCACTCCACACAAACAGAGATCGCCTCGATGCCTCGTGTCTGCTCTGGGTAAGTAGTGGAATATTGCGTTGCGGGGGGGGGGGGGGGGGTGAAGCCTGCTTTTTATCCTGGGTGGCAAGGAGTCCAATCCGACCCACGGGATGATTTGGAAAAAAAGACGAGTGCCCGTTTCTCCAGGCCCATGGGGGGCTGCGGTGTCTGCCCTCCCGGTCCATTGCCTCCATCCGTGGCGTCAGAGCCTTGCCACTGGTCAGCCTGGCGTCCAGGAAACCGTTCTCCTGTCGCCGGGCGGGAGCGGGAACGACTGAATCTGAACCCAGTCCTGGCAGACGCCGTTCCGGCTGGGCCCACGCCTTTCTTTCCCCCCCCCCGCCGCGGGTCCTTGCCTTGGGTTTAGACTCTCTGTTACCTGCAGCGAGAGGCAAGAAGAGTTTATAATTGTATGTGCACCAAAAAATGCTACAATGAAATCATTCGAGACGTACTGTGGCCCTATCCCCAAACTCTACATCCTCTACATCAACGACTACATTGGTGATACCTCCTGCACCCACACACTACTCACTGACTTAATCCATTTCACCACTAACTTCCATCCAGCACTCAAATACACCTGGACTATTTCTGACATTCCCCTACCATTTCTTGATCTCACTATCTCCATCGCAGGTGATAGACTACTGACCGACATCCACTATAAACCCACTGACTCCCATGGCTATCTGGACTACACTTCTCCTGCTTCCTGTAAGGACTCCATCCCCTTCTCCCAATTCCTCTCTCTACGCCGCATCTGCACCTAGGATGAGGTGTTCCACACCAGGGCATTGTCCTCATTCTTCAGGGATAGATGAGGCTCTCACCTGGGCCCCGTGACTCTGCTCTCACTCCCCATCCCCCCACTCGTAACAAGGGTAGTCCCCCTTGTCCTCACCCTACCAGCCGTCACATACAACAAATAATCCTCCGACATTTTCGCCACCTCCAACGTGATCCCACCACTTGCCACATCTTCCCATCTCCTCCCCTGTCTCGACCCTTCCCACCCGAACCACCCCCTCTCCGGGCACTTTCCCTTGCAACCGCAAGAAATGCTACACTTGTCGCTTTACCCCCCCCCTTGACTCCATTCAAGGACCCAAGCAGTCTTTCCAGGTGCGGCAGAAGTTCACGTACACCTTCTCCAACCTCTTCTATTGCATCGGCTGCTCTAGATGTCAGCCGCTCTACATCGGTGAGACCAAGCGTAGGCTTGCCGATCATTTCGTCGAACACCTACGCTCGGTTCGCAATTTTTTTTCAAATTTCAAAATAGACTTTATTCAGGTAATAAATATACAATACATAAATCGTGCAAAAAATCCATCCGACATTTCCGGAGGCTATACAAATTATTCAATACAGTCTACATACATTGCTCAAATTTCACAAATTTGTCCCCCACCCTTGCCACTCATGTGACCCACTGGCGTGGAATCCCTTCCCTTGTTTTGAGGGGCGTCTCCACCGCACCTTGCCCCCTATGTCCAGCGGCGGAAGGACCCTAGACTGTGGTCATCCCCCACCGAGCCTTGCCGTTGGCTGTACTGAGCTTCAGTGCGTCCCTCAGCACATACTCCTGCAGTCTGCAGCCGGCCAGTCGGCAACATTACCTGACGGACATCTCGCTCTGCTGGGTGGTGAACAACGCTCGGGCTGACTAAAGAGCGTCTTTCACCGAGTTGATGACCTTCCAGCAGCAGCTCGGTTCGCAATAACCAACCTGATCTCCCGGTGGCTGAGCACTTCAACTCCCCCTCCCCCTCCCCCTCCCATTCCGAATCCGACATTTCTGTCCTGGTCCTCCTCCATGGCCAGAGTGAGGACCACCGTAAATTGGAGGAGCAGCACCTCATATTTCGCTTCGGCAGTTTGCACCCCAGAGGTGTGAACTTTGACTTCTCTAATTTCAGGTGGTCCTTACTTTCTTCTCCCCTTCGCAGCTCTCCCTCAGCCCTCAGGCTCCACCTCTTCCTTTCTTCCTCCCCCCCGCACCCCCACCCTCACATCAGTCTGAAGAAGGGTTTCGACCCGAAACGTTGCCTATTTCCTTCGCTCCATCGATGCTGCCTCACTGGCTGAGTTTCTCCAGCATTTTTGTCTACCTTCGATTTTCCAGCAGCTGCAGTTCCTTCTTAAACAATGAAATCATTACTTGCTGCAGCATAACAAGCCTGCAAGCACAGTATTCATGGATAACACAATATCCATTCATATAACCATTATCTATTCATAGATAGATCTATTCATAGATAACGCAAATAAACAAAAAAAACAATCATACGTTAAAAAACTTTATTTGGAGCGGCACAGTGGCACAGCGGTAGAGTTGCTACCTCACGGTGCTAAAGACCCGGGTTCAATCCTGATTACGGGTGCTGTCTGTGTGGAGTTTATACGTTGTCCCTGGGACCGCGTGGATTTTTCCGGGTGCTCCGCTTTCCTCCCACACTCCAAAGACTTGTAGGTTAATTGTCTTCAGTAAGATGTAAAATTGTCCCCAGTGTGTAGGATAGTGCTAGTGCACGGGGCGATTGCTGGTCGGTGCGGACTCGGTGGGCCGAAGGGCCTGTTTCCACGCTGTAACTCTAAAGTCTAAAAAGCCCCAAAGTCCTTAGTGCAACCAAGATGGTTCGTAGTTCTTAGTTTAGTTAGTATTTGTAATATTCAAGAGGTCGATGGCTGTTGGGTAGGAGCTGAAGAAGGGTCTCAACTCGAAAAGTCACCCAATCCTTCTCTCCAGAGGTGCTGCCTGTCCAGCTGAGTTACTCCAGCATTTTATATGTACCTTCGAGTTTAATAAAACTCAGCATCTGCAGTTCTTTCCTACAGAGCTTATTTAGTTTAGTTTAGAGATACATCGTGGAATCAGGCCCTTCGGCCTACCAAGTCCGCACCGACCAGCAACCCCTGCACACTACCACTATCCTACACACTGGGGACAATTTATAATTATACCAAGCCAATTAATCTATGTCGTTCGAGTTATTAAGGAGGAGGAAACTAGGGAGAGAGGCCGGGGAGGGGAGAGACTCCGGGGGGGGGGGTGGGGAGGAGAGGACGGGGGGGGGGGGAGAGAGGAGGAGGGGGAGAGAGAAGGGGGGGGGGTGAGAGAGAGGAGGGGGGGAAGAAGAGAGTGGGAGGGGGAGAGGAGGAGGCCGGGAGCAGCAGCAGCGGGGGGGGGGGGGGGGGGGGAGTAGCGTGGAGAGAGCAGTGAGGAACACCGTCAGACCCATTGTGACATCAGGGAAAGAGTTGTTTTTATTTCAAAGTTTTGTCAGAATCTTGAACATTTTCATTAATAACTCGAGAAATAAAGCATAAAATTTTCAGATAAGGGGTTTTTGGACTCCATGGAAAAAATCTCTACCGGAATATGTTTTTTTAATATGCTGCATTGGCAATAAGCATTTCACTACACCTATGGTGTACGTGACTAATAAATAACCTTTGAATGACCTATTCATCGTCAGACTAGCAGAACGGGGAAAACCGATGCGAAAGTCAGACCGTGGCTGTTTACCACTTCTGTTAGGTAAAGAAACATTCTCCCAGGTAAAGTAAACATCTTGGGTGGGGGCCCTCTCCTGGACCAATCATCATTAGTGGCGGGAAGACTGCAATATTATTCTCCCAATATTATTGTAACCCAACATTTCCCCAACCAATCCCAAGCATGCATTTGCAACAGGACCTAGCTCCTTCTGCAAAATCTCATACATATTAACAAAGGCCATCTGGACATCAACATCTATTCAACCCCTTCCCAGGCCACAGACTTTCTGGAGCCATGATCCTCATAGTCTTACAGCTTTTGCAAAAGATGACAAGCAGGTTTTACAGAAGCAGAAATCCTTCATTTTGTCATGTACCTAAAATGCCTGATATTATCACTTTTACCAGGGCTGCCAACATTGGGTGAGAGTTGGGAGTGAGAAATTGTGAAAGACCAAGCCCAAGGGAGCATAGCGACCGGGGTTGGGGGGGGGGGGGGGGGGGGGGGGGGGGGTTGGGAGGAGGGTGTCCCCCTCCCATTGGTACTGAACGTTTGCATTTTTCACCTTGAAATTGTGCAATATGGTGCATACTGTAGCGAGTCTTTTAACTTACACTTTTTAAAAAAAATATTTTATGTTATTAGAAGTAAGTACAGTCATATGGCACCAAAGGGCCTAATATATATTTTCATAATACATTTTATGTACAACTTTTTTTTTTTTTTTATTACACTGAAAAAAGATTAGAATAAGAAAAAGAAGTTAGATAATAGATAGAAAGATGTGAAATATATAGTGTGTGAAAAAAGAAAACGAGTAAATGAAGAAAGTTGAGAGAGAGAATAGAGAAAAGAAAAGAAAATAAAAAAAGAAAAGGAGATCATTATTTATAGTCTTGACCAACCCTCGTCCAGTCCTGAAACAGTTATTTTTTTTACAATTGTGTTGCACCACAAATATTTCAAAAATATCATTCCAAAATCTATAAAGTTTTATGCAGGAAACTAAAAGAGTGTGTTATAGTTGCCTTTTGGGCTAGACATTTATTACAAGTGGCGGATATATTTGGATAAAATTTGTTCAATCTTGTTTTTGAATAATATAATCTATGTACAATTTTAAATTGAATTAGATTATGTCTTACATTAATTGAACATTTGTGAATATATATCAGGTATTTTTCCCATTTAACCTTCGTAATTTTTATCATTAGTTCCCGTTCCCACTCTTCTCTAAGTACCTCTGTCGATGGTAGGTCTATATTTAGAATACTATTATATAAATATGATATTAATTTTTGTGAGTCAGCTTCAATATTCATTGCTTCTTCCAATAAGTCAGGAGTTACTTTTTGATATCCTTGTATATATTTTTTCACGAAATCGCAAATCTGAAGATATTTAAAATATTGGTTGTTTTTCAATTTAAATTTTAATTGTAGTTGTTGGAATGATAGTAAGTGTCCCATTTCGTACATATCCCCGATCCTTCTAATTCCGAGACTTTCCCATTGGTTATATGTCTTATCAATAAGAGATGGTTTAAATAAAGGGTTATTCGCTATTGGCATTAACAGTGATAGATTTCTTAATTTTAAAGATAATTTTATTTGTTTCCAAATTCTTATTGTACCATATATAATTGGGTTCTTCTTATATATTGTGTTATTCAGTTTTTTTGGGGAGAAGAGGATCGTTCCTATATTACAAGGATGGCAATCCTCCTTCTCCATTTTTATCCATTCTGTCTGTTGGGTAGAACTATCCAACCAATAAATCATATTCTTAATATGCACTGCCCAGTAATAATACATAAAATTCGGAAGTGAAAGTCCCCCGACCTCTTTTGGTTTACATAAATGTTTTTTTGTGATTCTATGTGATCTATAGTCCCAAATATAATTAGTAATATTAGAGTCTAATTTTTTTTTAAATATTTTGGTATATATACCGGTATAGATTGAAATAGGTATAGTAATTGTGGTAGGAAGATCATTTTTATTGCATTTATTCTACCTAATAATGATAAGGGAAGTGTTTTCCAAAATTTAATCAACGTATTAAGTTTATTTAATAAAGGCATGAAATTAGCATTGAATAATGCTTTATATTTTCTAGTAATCTGAATACCCAAATATTTAAATTTTTCTGTTGCGATTTTAAAGGGGAACTTCAGTAAGTGTGTAGGTTCTTGAGGTTTTAATGTCATGATTTCACTTTTATTCCAGTTTATTCTATATCCAGAAAAAGACCCAAATTCCTCTATTAAGTTTAATAAATTTGGTATGCTCGTTTGTGACTTTGTAATATATAAAAGTATATCGTCTGCATATAATGAGATTTTATTCTTTGAGTCCCTGGTATTATAGCCCTGAATATTCGGATGAATTCTTATACTTTCAGCCAGGGGTTCTATCATAAGGGCAAATAGCAGGGGTGATAGTGCACATCCCTGCCTATTACCCCTTGATAGTTGAAATTTTTGAGATAACATGTTATTAGTTAAAATTCTTGCCATCGGTTTATCATATAATAATTTTACCCATGTTATAAAATTCTCTCCCATATTAAATTTTTGTAGTACTTTATATAAGTATTGCCACTCTACCTGATCAAATGCTTTCTCTGCATCCAAAGAAATAATTGATATATCTTCTTCCTCTACTTTATGCGAGTACATTATATTAAACAGGCGTCTCAGATTATTAAATGAGTATCTTTTAGGTATAAACCCCGTTTGATCAGGGTTTATCAATTTACTAATATATTTGCTTAATCTTCTTGCTAAAATCTTTGCTAAATTGGGTGAGAGTTGGGAGTGAGAAATTGTGAAAGACCAAGCCCAAGGGAGCATAGCGACCGGGGGTGGGGGTGGCGGGGGGGGGTTGGGAGGAGGGGGTTGGGAGGAGGGTGTCCCCCTCCCATTGGTACTGAACGTTTGCATTTTTGACCTTGAAATTGTGCAATATGGTGCATACTGTAGCGAGTCTTTTAACTTACACTTGAATGCAATATATATGCTTTAAATTGATTGGAGCATTTTTGAAAGGGGGGAGGCTGTGCGATCACTGATCACTGGCCTTGGGGGTACCCGGTGAGGGAGTGGAACAACCGAGTGGGGAGAGGGTGTGGAAGAAGGGTCCCCCCTCCCAGGGTAGGAACATTTTGAAATTTGATGTATTAAAATCATGTTTTAGTGCACTGTAGAAGTATGATTTCAATGTTTTTTGTATGAAGTATTTTTAAGAGGTAACTTTTTAAGGGGTAACTTTATCCACACAAAGGGTGATGGGTGTATGGAACAAGCTGCCAGAGGAGGTAGTTGAGGCAGGCTGCCAGAGGAGGTAGTTGAGGCAGGGACCATCCCAACATTTAAGAAAAAGTTAGACTGATACATGGATAGGACAGGTTTGGAGGTATGGACCAAAAGCAGGTAGCGTAGCTGGGATATGTTGGCGGGAGTGGGCAAGTTGCGCCGAAGGTCACTCTATGACTACATTATACCTCCACCATGCATGTATGCTTCAAAATCAAGTGATCGAGTTTTATTGGCATATACTCAAGCATGGAAACATAGAAAATAGGTGCAGGAATAGGCCATCGGCCCTTCGAGCCAGCACTGCCATTCAATATGATCATGGCTATTCATCTAAATTCAGTACCTCTTTCCTGTTTTTTCCCCATATCCCTTGATGTCGTTAGCCCCAATAACTAAATGCAACTCTCTCTTGAAAACGTCCAGTGAATTGGCCTGCACTGCATTCTGTGGCAGAGAATTCCACAGATTCACAACTCTCTGCGTGAAGAAAGTTTGTTCTCATCTCAGTCCTAACTGCCCCCCCACCCCCCCACCCCCTTATTCTTAAACTGTGACCCATGGTTCTGAACGCCCCCAACATCGGGAACATTTTTCCTGCAGTTCCAGTAAGTGAAAATCTAGCAGGCAAGCAGGATGCTTTCACCAACCACCCCCATTTGAAGTCCACTATCTTCCACGGTTTCTACCCAGTGCTTGGTACTTATTTCCAGCAGCCACTGGTTGTCCTCCAGGATGCACCGAGCTGCAGCCTGATCCATGCCGGTCACCTGGGTGAATTCGGCACAGAGACTCTCTCTTTCTCCCCCCCCTCTCTTCTGCTCTCTCTCCTCTCTCCCTCTCTGTCTCTCCTCTCTCCCCTGTCTCCCCCTCTCACGCTCTCCCCTCTTCCCTCTCTCTTCTCTCTCCCCCTCTCTCTCCCCCCCTCTCTCTCCTCTCTTCCCCTCTCTCTCTCTCTCCCCTCTCTCTCCCTCTCTCTCTCTTCCCCTCTCTCCCTCCCCCCTCTCTCTCGACCCCTCTCCTCTCTCTCTCCCTCTCTCTCCCCTCTCTTTCCCCTAACTCTCTCTCCCCTCTCTTTCTTCTCTCTCTCTCCCTCTTCTCTCTCCTCTCCCCCTCTCTCTCTCCCCTCTCTTTCCCCCCTCTCTCTCTCCCCTCTCTTTCCCCCCTCTCTCTCTCCCCCTCTCTTTCTTCTCTCTCTCCCTCTTTTCTCTCTCCCCCCCCTCTCTCTCTCCCCCTCGCTTCCCCCTCTCCCCCCCCTCTCTATTTCTCCCTCCCTCTCTCTCTCTCCCTCTCCCTCTCCACACACTCTCTCCCCTCTCTTTCGCTCTCTTTGTATCTCCTCTCACCTCTCTTCCCCCCTCTCTCTCTCTCTCATCTCTCTCTCCTCCTCTCTCTCCCTCTCCCCATTTCTCCCTCTCCCCTCACACTCCCCCTGGCTCTCTCTCCCCTCGCTCTCTATCTCCTCTTTCTCTTTGCCCCCCCCATCTCTCTCTCTCCCACCCATTCTCTCCTATCCTCTCCACCCCCTCTCTCTTCCCTCTTTCTTCCTTCTCACCCCTCTCTCTTCCCCTCCCTCTCCCACCTCACTCTTCCCACTCTCTCTCCCCTACCTCCCTCCACCCCCTCTCCCTCTTCTCTCTCTCCATTCACTCCCCCTCTGTCTCTCCCCTCTCTCTCCTCTCACCCCCCTCTCACTCTCCCCATTGTCTCCCTGTCACCTTCACTCTCTCTCTCTCCACCTCCCTTCGGCACAGAGACTCTCGCGGCAGCGGCACAACGCTTCCGACACCCCCGATGGCCCGGGACTTGCCCTGTCCGGAGTGCTCCATGGCCAGAGCTGCAGCAAGCGACTCGCTAGCCCCGCAAACACTCGACTGCCCGGCAAACACTCGCCAGTCCCGGCTCCCCGCATCTGTTCCCGCCGCTGGTTCTGCTCCCATCCCTCCTTCAGCCCCGGCTCTCCAACACCCGCGGACCATGCAGTTTATCCGAGTTTTGAAATTTTCGTTGATCACGGAATTTCTCACCACAGAGCGTGAGAAATTTCTGATCAGCGTGAGGGCGTGAGAGTTTGCTTGAAGGCGTGATTCTCACGCTCAAAGCGTGAGAGTTGGCAGCCCTGCTTTTACTAAGTATGTGGAAAACCTTCTTCAGTAGATCAATCCTTTTTAGTACAAATATCTTGAAGCTCTGACACAACATTAGTATCACGTTACCAAAAGGGCAAAGATAATGACATTTGGGACACTAAATTTCTCGATAATCAGAGGATAGTAGCGGGCAATATGTATCTTATTTAAATAACATGATGCTACAAGCTTTGACCATTTTCCATGTGTACGTACAGTGCTGCATGAATCCCATGTGAAAAACAGCATGTCATTCGATGTGAATTTAGTTGTGATTTTCTGGCAGGATATCTTCAAACAAGCGACAGAAGACCGGTTGACCAGTGCAAGTGAGTTGCCTTATTTCGAGGGTGATTTTTGGCCCAATGTTCTTGAAGAAAGCATAAAAGAATTGGAACAGGAGGAAGAGGAACGAAAGAGAGAGGAAAATAGCATTCCCAGTGAAATGCCAGAGGTGAGTGTTGTGAAGTGGCTGCGATGGCAGTTACAGACATTAAATGTACTGAATGCTTTAACGCTTCGATTACGGCCTCTGAAGCAGCAAGGGTTGCACTTTACAAATTTTCATAAATTGCTTTGAGATAGAACCACACTTATAATACAAGAGTTATCATGATCTTTAATCTACATATACATTGGGCCAACCAAATTGGTAGCAGTGCTGAGGAGGAGAATGTATACGGGATGATTTTTTAAACCAATATGTAGAAGAAACGACTAGAGGACAGGCCATCCAAGACTGGGTATTGTGTAATGAGGAAAGATTAGTTAGCGATCTTGTTGTGTAAAGCCCCTTGGGCAACAGTGACCATAATATGGTGGGATTCTGCATTAGGATGGAAAGTGATACGGTTAATTCAGAGACTCGTGTCCTGAACTTAAAGACAGGAGACTTTCAAGGTATGAGACAGGAATTGGCTAGGATAGACTAGCAAATTATACTTAAAGGGTTGACGGTGGTGATGCAACGGCAAAGATTTAAAGACCAAATATTGTTTATCCCTGACTGGCGAAAAAATTAAACGGGGAAGGCGGCACAACCATGACTACCGAGGGAAATCAAGGATAGTGTTAAATCCAAGGAAAAGGCATATAAATTGGCCAGAGGAAGCAGCAAACCGGAGGACTGGGAGAAATTTAGAACTCAACATAGGACAAAGAGGTTAATTAAGAGGGGGGGGAAAGAGCATGAAAGAAAGCTTGTGGGGAATATAAAAACTGACTCTAAAAGCATCTTTAGACAAGTAAAAAGGAAAAGATTAGTGAAGACAAATGTAGGTCCCTTACAATCAGAGACAGGTGAATTTATAATGGGAAACAAGGAATTGACAGAACAGTTAAACAAGTACATTGTTTATGTCTTCCTTAGTGAAGCCAGAACCAATCTCCCAGAAATACTAGGAGACCGAGAATCTCGTGGGAGGGAGGAACTGAAGGGAATCCACATGAGTCAGGAAATGGTGTAAGGTAAACTGTTGGGACTGAAGGCAGATAAATCCCCAGGGCCTGATGGTCTACATCCCAGAGTACTCAAGGAGGTGACCCGAGAAATCGTGGATGCATTGGTGATCATTTTCCAATGCTCGACTCTGGATCAGTTCCTGCGGACTGGAGGGTAGCCAATGTAACCCCACTTTTTAAGAAAGGAGGGAGAGAGTAATTGGGGAATTATAAACCAATTAGCCTTACATCGGTAGTGGGGAAGATGCTTGAGTCGATTGTTAAAGATGTTACAGATGCGCATTTGGAAAGCAGTGACAAAGTCAACATGGATTTATGAAGGGGAAATCATGCTTAAGTAATCAGGAATTTATTGAGGATGTAGCATGTAGAATGGATAAGGGAGAGCCAGTAGATGTGGAGTATCTGGAGTTTCAAAAAGCCTTTGATAAGGTCCCACACAAGAGATTAGTGTGCAATGGTATTGGGGGTAGGGTATTGACATGGATAGAGAACTGGATGGCAGACAGGAAGCAAAGAGTAGGAATTAACAAGTCCTTTTCAGAATGGCAGGCAGTAACTAGTGGGGTGCCGCAAGGTTCGGTGCTGGGACCCCAGTTATTTACAATATATATTAACGATTTAGATGAGGGAATTAAATGTGACATCTCCAAGTTTGTAGATAACACAGAGCTGGGTGACAGTGTGAGCTGTGATGAGGATGCTATGAGGCCGCAGGGTGACTTGGATTAGTTGGGTAAGTGGGCAGATGCTGTATAATGTGGATAAATGTGAAGTTATCCACTTTGGTGGCAAGAACAGGAAGACAGATTATTATCTGAATGGTGTCAGATTAGGAAAAGGGGAAGTGCAATGAGACCTGGGTGTGCTTGTACATCAGTCACTGAAAGTAAGCATGCAGGTACAGCAGGCAGTGAAGAAAGCTAATGGCATGTTGGCCTTCCTTGCGAGAGGATTTGAGTTTAGGAGCAAGGAGGTCCTATTGCAGTTGTACAGGAACCACAATGTCGGTGTCAAACATGATGCCAAGTTAAACTACTCTCCTTTGCCTGCTTGTGACCCACACTGCTGCATATTCACATGCCTATGCAAAGCACTCTTTGGAGATTTTCATATCTAACTCCAACCCGAACACTGGCAGCGTATTCCAGGCGCCACGTCTCTGTAAAAATAAAAATAAAACTTGTTAAACCTGTTAAACCTGTTAAACTTGGACCCTCTTACCTTAAACCTATACCCTCTAGTCTGACATTTTACCCTGGGTACCCAGACGTTTCTACCCCAGGTTCTGACTGGTTACCCTATCTATGCCTCTCTTATACTTCTATCATGTCACCCCTCAGCCTCTTAGGCTCCAGAGAAAACAATCCAAGTTTGTCCAACCTCTAATAGCCTCTAAATACATGCAGCATTCTGGTAAATGTCTTCTGCACCCTCTCCAAAGCTTTCATGTTCTCCATGTAATAGGGTGGCCAGAACTGCACGTAATACTACAAATGCAGCCTAACCAAAGTACTATAAAGCTGCAACATGCCTTCCTAACTCTCATACCTGACGGATTACAGTTAAATGTTTTATTATTCATGTTTTATGTGTCATTCTTAATTGTTATTGTATGTCGTGTTGTTACTTGCGAGAGGAGCACCAAGGCAAATTCCTTGTATGTGTACATACTTGCCCAATAAACTTATTCATTCATTCAGTACACTTGTCTTCATCCGTCGGGTATGAGAGTTAGGAAGGTATGTTGCAGCTTTATAGTACTCTGGCTGTGGCGGTTTTGACAGTCCGGAGTCGCCTTCCAGAGGGAAGTGCTTCTAAGAGTTTGTGGCCAGGGTGAGGGGTCAGAGATTATCTTACCCGCTCGCTTCCTGGCTCTTGCAGTGTACAGTTCGTCAATGGGGGGAAGGTTGCAGCCAACAACTTTCTCAGCTGATCGGACGATTCGCTGCAGCCTCCGGATGTCGTGCTTGGTGGCTGAGCCAAACTAGACCATGATGGGGAAGGTGTGGACAGACTCTACGATGGCTGTATAGAATTGGACCATCATTGCCTGTGGCAGATTGTGCTTCCTCAGCTGCCGCAGGAAGTACATCCTCTGTTGGACCTTTTTGACTGTGGAGTCGATGGAGGCCCCCCATTTCAGGTCCTTGGAGATGATGGTTCCAAGGAACTTAAAAGATTCCACAGATGTGACTGTGGTGTTGTTGATGGTTAGTGGGGGGAGGGGAGGGGGAGCTCTCCTAAAGTCTACTATAAATTCCACTGTCTTAAAAGCATTGAGCTCCAGGTTGTTACGAAGGCACCAGGACAGCAGCTGTGTCACTTCCTGTCTGTAGGCAGATTCCTCCCCATCCTGGATCAGTCCAATAAGGGTTGTGTCATCCGCAAAGTTGAGAAGCTTGACAGAGGAGTCTGGAGGTGCAGTCCTTGGTGTAGAGAGAGTAGAGGAGTGGGGAGAGCACGCAGCCTTGCGGTGCTATGCTGAGGGTCTACGGCTCCGAGATGTGCTTTCCCAGCCTCACATGCTGCTTCCTGTCTGTCAGGAAGTTGGTGACCCACTGACAGAGGGGTTCAGGCAGAGTCAACTGGGAGAGTTTAGAGTGTAATAGCTCTGGCACAATGATGTTGAATGCAGAGCCAAAATCCACAAAAAAATCCTTGCGTAGGTCCCCTGGCGGTCTAGGTGCTGGAGGATGAAGTGCAGGCCCAGGTTGACTGCATCATCCACCGATCTATTGCCTTGGCATGCAAACTGCAGAGGGTCCTGCAGGGGGTTTGTAATATTTTTTAGCTTGGCCAGCACGTCTTTCAAGGGTCTTCATGACTACAAAGGTCAGTGCGACAGGTTGTAGTCAATAAGACCAGTAATCCTTGTCTTTTTTAGTACAGGGACAATAGTGGAGATACATACATAGATACATAGAAAATAGGTGCTGGAGTAGGCCATTCGGCCCTTCGAGCCTGCACCGCCATTCAATATGATCATGGCTGATCATCCAACTCACTATCCCGTACCTGCCTTCTCTCCATACCCCCTAATATCTTTAGCCACAAGGACCACATCTAACTCCCTCTTAAATATAGCCAATGAACTGGCCTCAACTACCTTCTGTGGCAGAGAGTTCCAGAGATTCACCACTCTCTGTGTGAAAAATGTTTTTCTCATCTCGGTCTTAAAGGATTTCCCCTCTATCCTTAAGCTGTGACCCCTTGTCCTGGACTTCCCCAACATCAGGAACAATCTTCCTGCATCTAGCCTGTCCAACCCCTTAAGAATTTTGTAAGTTTCTATAAGGTCCCCCCTCAATCTCCTAAATTCTAGCGAGTACAAGCCGAGTCTATCCAGTCTTTCTTCATATGAAAGTCCTGACATCCCCGGAATCAGTCTGGTGAACCTCTGCACTCCCTCTATGACAATAATGTCCTTCCTCAGATTTGGAGACCAAAACTGTACGCAATACTCCAGGTGTGGTCTCACCAGGTTTGAAGCAGGCAGGGACAGTACAGGTTTGCAGGGACTGGATAAAAATGTCTGTAGACGGTGCCAGTTGATCAGCACCGAGCTTGAGGGTAGAGGGGGAAACATTGTCTGGTCCTGAAGATTTCCGGCTTTTCTGTCTTCTGAACAGCCTCGCGCCCTCCTCAATTTCTATTGTTAGTGATGGAGAAGTGGCCTGACTGATGTTGGGCAGCAAGGAGGGGGCGGGTGGTGGACGATGGCCCAGTCTTTGCAGACTGGAGTCAGGCTGTAAGTGGTGATTGGAGAGGGGTGGGTGGGAAAGGGTCCAGTCTTTGCAGACTGGAGTCAGGCTGTAAGTAGGTATGAAGTGGTGGTTGGGGAGAAGTGGGTGGGGAAGGGTCCAGTCTTTGCAAACTGGAGTCAGGCTATGAGTAGGTGTGAAGTGTTGGTTGGGGAGGGGGTACCAGGGTTAAGTTTCTGCTTATCTAACCTGCAGTAGAACTCAGTCAGGTCGTTGGTCAGCTGTTGATTGTCCAAGGAGCGGGTGCTTTCCTCTTGTAGCTGGTGATTTCTTGCAAGCCCTTCCAAACTGAAGAAGATTCACTAGCTGAGAACTTGCTCCTCAACTTCTCAGAGTACCATTCCTTAGCAGCTCTGATTCTTCTTCTCAGCTTGTCCTTGACCTGCCTGTAGAGGCCTGCATCCCCGCTCTAGGCCTCCTCTAGCGCAGCTGTCTGAGTTCTGCTGTAAACCAGGGCTTGTCTTTGTTGAACCAGATCCGGGGTCTCGTGGGAATGCAACTGTCCTCACAAAAGCTGACATATGATGTCACAGTGTCTGTACACTCATCGAGGCTTCCCTGAACACATTCTAATCCGTGCAGTCAAAGCAGGACTGTAGGTTTTCAATGCCCTCGCTTGTCCACCTTTTCATTGTTCTGACCACAGGCTTAGCAGATTTTAGTTTCTGCCTGCAGGTGGGAATAAGTTGAACTAAACAATGATCAGAGAGACCCAGAGCCACCCGGGGAACAGAGTGATATGCGTTCTTGATTGAAGTGTAACAGTGATTGAGTGTTCTCTCCCCTCTGGTGGGGCAGGTAACTTGAAGTCTGTACTTTGGAAGGTCTTGGCTGAGGTTAGCCTTGTTAAAGTCCCCCAAAACAATGACCATGGAGTCCAGGAAGTCACTCTCTACCCTCATGACCCGGTCAGCGAGTTGCGTTTGCGCCTCACGTACGCAGGCTTGGGGGAGGATGTAAACTCCAGTGAGAATAAAAGAGGTAAATTCCTCGGAGAATAAAAAGGTTTGCAGTTTATAAAGACGGATTCTAGATTGGGAGAACAGAAGTTAGACAGTACCGTGATGTCGCTGCACCAGTCCTGGTTAGTGTAGAAGCATATTCCATTGCCTTTTGATTTTCTCGCTGCCTCTGCTTCGCAGTCCACTCTGTGTAGTTGAAAGCCAGCCAATTGCTGCGCATTGTCCGGGGTCAACTCACACAGCCAGGTCTCGGTGAAGCAGAGGGCTGCGGCTCGAGAGAAGTTCTTATTTGTTTGGCACAGGAGTTGCAGTTCGTCCACTTTGTTGTTGAGAGAACGTAGATTTGCAAGGAATATACTCGGGAACAGTGTGCGTAATCCTCGTCTCCAGAGTCGGGTGAGTGCTCCAGAGCACTTCCCACGTGTCCTTCTCCGTCTCTCGACCTTGAACACAGCCCCGCCAACGAGTATGTCCAAATAATCCAGCGAGTGGGATAAACCCGAACGATGTTTGGAGGTATCATATGTCTGATGTAAATGAGTATCTCCCTTGTGAAAGTGATCTTTGTGGGGTTTCCACAGAAGACACAAACAAACAAACAAACACATACAAAACAGCAAGGAGCAGTACACCGTAGCAGCCATCGTCAGCGCCAGCCACCCTCTTTACCAATCTATCTACTTGTGTTGTCACATTCAGGGAGTGGTTGACTTGGATCCGCAAGATCCCTCTGTTACAATGTTTAAGAAGGAACTGCAGATGCTGGAAAATGAAAGATAGACAAAAATGCTGGAGAAACTCAGCGGGTGCGGCAGCATCTATGGAGCGAAGGAAATAGGCAACGTTTTGGGCCGAAACCCTTCTTCAGACTGATGTAGGGTGGGAGGGGGGGGCGGGAATAAGAAAGGAAGAGGAGGTGCCAGAGGGCTGAGGGAGAGCTGAGAAGGGGAGGAGACAGTAAGGGCTACCTGAAATTGGAGGTCAATGTTCATGCTGCTGGGGTACAAACTACCCAAACAAAATATGAGGTGCTGCTCCTCCAATTTCCGGTGGTCCTCACTCTGGCCATGGAGGAGGCCTAGGACAGAAAGGTCGGATTCGGAATGGGAGGGGGAGTTGAAGTGCTGAGCCACCGGGAGATCAGGTTGGTTATTGCGGACCGGGCGGAGGTGTTCGGCGAAGAGATCGCCAAGCCTGCGCTTGGCCTCACCGATGTAGATCAGCTGACACCTAGAGCAGTGGATGCAATAGATGAGGTTGGAGGAGGTGCAGGTGAACTGCTTGGGTCCTTGAATGGGGTCTAGGGGGGAGGTAAAGCCACAAGTGTAGCATTTCTTGCGGTTGCAAGGGAAAGTGCCCGGGGAGGGGGTGGTTCGGGTGGGAAGGGACGAATTGACCAGGGAGTCCTCTGTTACAATATTCTGTTCAAGTGCAACCCCTTGGCTTGGTGCAAGGTCATGTGGTTTAATACAGAAAGAGTAAATCCATATTCCTTCACAGAGGTGTTTATAAATATGCAGAATTCCAGCATGATTACCTTTTGATTATATACACCTGGCAAAGTTGTAAGAAGTTGGGTAAAATATTTTATGTTCCATAGAAAGTAACCGTAAAAAGTCTGAGGAAGGGTCCTGACCCGAAACATCACCTATCCATATCCTCCAGAGATGCTGCCTGGCCTGCTGAGTGACTCCAGCAGTTTGTACTTTAATCTCGAAAAAGACTACTGTGAAGTAATTTAAGTGCCCTCTTATATATATTCCAGGGAAAGAAAGGAGACAGCAAAAATGCAAAGAAAAAGAACAATAAGAAAACTAATAAGAATAAGAGCAGCATCAGTCGAGCTAGCAAGAAAAAGCCTGGGATGCCGAACGTGGCCAATGACTTGTCACAGAAGCTGTATGCCACGATGGAAAAGCATAAAGAGGTACTGTCTGCATGCGATTTAAACTCAGCCACCCTGAGCAATGCTTTGTTTTCACATCATGCTCTACTCAAACATATCTGCTGAATATTAAGAAAGCTAGTAGTCACTGGGGTGAATGAGGTAGAAGGGCCGCACTCCTGTCTAGACAAAAGTGTTTTATTGGCATATGTTCCAAAATGGAATCATTAAATTCTTACATGCAGCAGCACAAGAGGTATGTGTACATAGTCCTCAGTAGACACTATAATAAACAACAAGAAGTTCAATATATAAAAATAAAGTAGCAATACAATGCTTTAATACAAGCAATACAATATAAATACAATGCCCCCCAAGTCCCTAGTACAACCAAGTCCATCAAATTCCCTTGTAACTGTACTTGTGGTCGAATTGATCTGCAATGAAATACGTCCCCCTTGACCAAGCAGTTTGCTGGTGTCCAGTTTCAGTACGTGGAATGGAGTGGAGTAAGAACCTCTTGAGGCTGCAAAAACAGATCCATCCCAGATGTAGGGAGTGGACATCTCGGAGGAAAATCATCACCAGTAGAACTCCAGAAAACCTTTATAAGGTGGAAAATGTTATCATATCAGATTTCAGGTTTATGAAAAATCCTACTTAATCCTATTATATCTCATCAGTTAATGCTTAATCCTTGCAGAACTGCTGCAGCTTTGTTTATTACCGCAGAGGTAGCCACTGCTGCGTTTCCAGCAGCCAAGGTTTTGGAGTGTTGTGCGAGAGAGAGAGATAAAAGATTATCTGGCAGAGAGGACAGAATTGCCTCATCCTCTGCTAAATTAATGTTAGTGCTTCAAAGGCAAACTCGAAATTTTTTTGTAGAAACAAGGAACTGCAGTGCTGGTTTACAAAAGAAGACACAGAGTGCTGGAGTTGCTCAGTGAGTCAGGCAGCATCTCTGAAGAAAGGTAATAATTATAGACTATTCTTATGATTATTATAATTACAGGGCTACCCCCCACCCATACACTAGTCCTCATGCCTCCCTCCTCTTTGAACACTCACTATCCCCCCCTACCAGACATCGCCTCGGCCTCCATCTACACACCTGCCCTCCTCCTACCCCAACCCCCACCCTTGTCGCGTCTTCACCGTCCCCCCCTTGACCTCCCCCTTTCTGATACGGAACAGTCTGTCCTCAGCAGAGGCTTCACCTTTGTTCCCCTCCGCCCCAACCTCAACGAGTTCCGGGCCCGCCACGATGTAGGGCTTTTCTTCCGCCGCCTCCATGCCCTTTTCTAAGGGAAGGAGTCCTCACCACCCAGCGACGACCCCTTCTCCCATCTCCACCGGTCCCCCTCCTCTTGGACTCGCCCGGATGGCCCTCTCCCCTTTTTATTTCCAACTGCCGATGTGAAATCATCCATCTCAACTTTTCCACTCCCCTTATCTACTCTAACCTCTCCCCCTCTGAACGTACAGCCCTCCGCTCACTCTGCAGCACACTGACATGATAATCAAACCCGCCGACAAGAGAGGTGCCGTGACAGCCTGGCGCGCTGACCTCTACCGGGCTGAGACCAGGCGACACCTCCTCCTATGTATCCTTGGACCATGATCCCTCAGACTAGCACCAGGCCTTAATATCACACACCATTTCAGATTTCATTACTTCCGGCTGGCTGTCCTCAAAAGCCTCCAACCTTATTGTTCCCCAGCCCCGCACGGCCCGATTTTATCTTCTCCCCAAAATCAACAAACAGAACTGCCCTGGCAGACCCATTGTTTCTGCTTGTTCATGAACTAATTTTCACATACATCGACTCCATCCCATCCCCCCGGCCCAATCCCTCCCTACCTATGTCCAAGACATCCATGCGTTCTTTCTTCACTTCAATGACTTCAGCTTTCAGGCCCCCACTATCTCATCTTTACTATGCAGTCACTCTACACCTCCATCCCCCCCAGGAAGGTCTTAAAACCCTCCGTTTCTTCTATTTAGACCTGCTTCCTGAAAAGACTCTATCCCCTACACCCAATTCCTCCATCCACGCGGCATCTGTGCCCAAGATTAGGTGTTCCACACCAGGTCATCGGAGATGTCCTCATTCTTTAGTGAATGGGGGTTCCCGTCTTCCATTATAGATGAGTTTCTCATTAGGGTCTCCTCGATATCCCGCAGCTCCGCTCTTGCTTCCCCTCCCCCATTCGTAACAAGGACAGAGTCCCCCTTGTCCTCATCTTCCACCCCATCAGCTGTAGCATAGAGCACATAATCCTCTGACATTTTCACCACCTCCAATGGGATCCCACTACTCGACACATCTTCCCATCTCCACCCCTTTCCTCTTTCCGCAGAGACCGTTCCCTCCGCAACTCCCTGGTCAACTCGTCCCTTCCCACCCAAACCACCCCCTCCCCAAGTACTTCCCCCTGCAACCGCAGGAGATGCAATGCCTGTCCCTATACCTTCCCCCCTCGACTCCGTCCAAGGACCCCGACAGTCTTTCCAGGTGAGGCAGAGATTCACTTGTACCGCATCCAACCTCATCTACTGTATCCGCTGTTCCAGGTGCGGACTCCAGTATATCAGCAAGACCAAGCGCAGGCTCAGCGATTGTTTAGCTGGACACCTCCACTCAGTCCGCCTAAACCTACCTGATCTCCCCGATGCTCAACACTTTAACTCCCCCTCCCATTATGGTATGAACATTGACTTCTTTAATTTCAAGTAGCCCTCTCTCCATCCCCTCCCCTTCCCAGTTCTCCGACCAGTCTTACCGCTCACTTCCCTGACATCAGTCTGAAGAAGGGTCTCGACCTGAAACGTCACCCATTCCTTCTCTCCAGAGATGCTGCCTGCCCCGCTGAGTTGTTCCATCATTTTGTGTCTATCTTCGTAATAATCATGAATCTATTTTGCGCTCTGGTATTTTTTTCTTTGCTCAACTTGTTGTTCTTATGTTTGTTAGATTGTGCATTTATCTGATTTGATTGGATGGCACCCAAACAAAAACCTAAATGTTTGAAAACATTGAAAATATTGATTCCTCCACAAAGTGCTGGAGTAACTTAGCGGGTTTCTGGAAAACACTGCTAGGTGACATTTCGGATCTTTCTTCACATAAAGAAGGCTCCCGACCCAAAACGCCACGTAGCCACTCCCTCCCCTTATGCTGCCTGACCCGCTGAGTTACTCAGCACTTTGTCTTTTTTGTTTTCGTAAACCAGCACCTGCAGTTCCTTGTGTCTATTCACATTGAATTTCTAGCTAGCATTAACCATCACTCCTGCATTGATCTACCTGTCTCTGCTGTTTCACTGTAATGAGGGTGCTGGGCTGTTTTTCAGGTATTTTTTGTTATCCACTTCCATGCCGGTCCTGTGGTGAACACCCTGCCCTCTGTCGTGGACCCCGACTCAATGCTCGGCTGTGACTTGATGGACGGCCGAGATGCATTCCTAACAATCGCCAGGGACAAGCACCTGGAGTTCTCGTCGCTGCGCCGGGCAAAGTGGTCCACTATGTGCATGCTGGTGGAGCTGCACAACCAAGGCCAGGACCGCTTCGTTTACACTTGCAACGAGTGCAAGCATCACGTGGAAACACGGTGGCACTGCACGGTGTGTGAGGTAAGGACCGCTTGCCATGATGGTTCCTCACTGAGCCCCATTAGAGGGACCCAAGAAAACTAGTCACCGGCCATTATGGACGACCTTGGGTCCAACTCCATCGATCCCTGAAAGTGTTAACACAAGTAGCAAAGAAGGCTAATGGTACTTTAGACTTTAGATATACAGCGTGGAAACGGGCCTCTTGGCTCACCAAATCCGCACTGGCCAATAATCACCCTGTACACTACACTCTAATGACAATTTTACCGATTCCCATTAACCTACTAACCTGCACGTCTTTGGAGTGTGGGAGGAAATCGGAGCACCTGGAGAAAACCCACGTGGTCACAGAGAGAACGTACAAATTCCATACAGACAGTACCAATAATCAGGATTGAACCCGGGACTCTGGCGCTGGTTTGCGCCATCGTGCCACCCACTTATGCACTTGTTTTCATTGGTCGGGGCATTGAGTATAAATGTCAGGAAGTCGTATTGCAGCTCTAATACTTTGGTTTGAGGCGATTGGAGTATTGTGTGCGGGCATGGATAAAGTAAATGCTCACGGTCTTTTCCCCAGGGTAGAGAATTCCAAAAATAGAGGGCAATGGCTTAAGGTGAGAGGGGAGAGATATAAGAGGGACCGGGGACAACTTTTTCACTCGAGGGTAGTCTGTATCTGGAATGAGCTGTTAGAGGAAGCTATAGAAGCAGATAAAATTATTACTTTAAAAAGACATTTGGACAAATATATTGATGGACGCACAAGAAACTGCAGATGCCGGAATCTTGTGTAAAGCACAAAATGCTGGGTCAGGCAGCATCAGGGGAGGGAATGAACAAGCGACATTTCAGGAGAGGAAGCATTTAGAAGAGTGTGAAATTAGCCCTGTATTCCAACTTGGTCGGCCCTTCGAGCCAGCACCACCATTCAATGTGATCATGGCTGATCATCCTCAATCAGTACCCCGTTCCCGCTTTCTCCCCATATCCCCTGACTCCGCTATCTTTAAGAGCCCTATCTAGCTCTCTCTTGAAAGCATCCAGAGAACCTGCCTCCACCGCCCTCTGAGGCAGAGAATTCCACAGACTCACCATTCTGTGAGAAAAAGTGTTTCCTCGTCTCCGTTCTAAATGGTTTACTCCTTATTCTTGGTATAAACTGTGGCCCCTAGTTCTGGACTCCCCTGAAATCGGGAACATGTTTCCTGCCTCTAGTGTGTCCAAACCCTTAACAATCTTATATGTTTCAATGAGAATCCCTCTCATCCTTCTAAACTCCCGAGTGTACAAGCTCAGCTGCTCCATTCTCTCAGCATATGACAGTCCCGCCATCCCGGGAATTAACCTTGTAAACCTATGCTGCACTCCCTCAATAGCAAGAATGTCCTTCCTCAAATTAGGGGACCAAAACTGTACACAATACTCCAGGTGTGGTCTCACTGGGGCTCTGTACAACTCTTTGCTCCTATATTCGATTCCTCTTGTTATAAAGGCCAACATGCCATTTGCTTTCTTCACTGCCTGCTGTACCTGCATGCTTACTTTCATAGTCTAATGTACAAGGACCCCCTTTTCCTAACGACGCCATTTAGATAGTAATCTGCCTTCCTGTTTTTGCTACAAAAGTGGATAACCTCACATTTATCCGCATTAAACTTAATCTGCCATGCATCTGCCCACTCCCCCAACCTGTCCAAGTCACCCTGCATTCTCATAGCATCCTCCTCACAGTTCACACTGCCACCCAGCTTTGTGTCATCTGCAAATTTGCTAATGTTACTTTAAATCCCTTCATCCAAATCATTGATGTAAATTGTAAATAGCTGCGGTCCCAGCACCGAGCCTTGCGGTACCCCACTAGTCACTGCCTGCCATTCTGAAAGGGACCAGTTAATCCATACTCTTTGTTTCCTGTCTGCCAACCACTTCTCTATCCATGTCAGCACTCTACCCCCAATACCATGTGCCCTAATTTTGCCCACTAATCTCCTATGTGTGACCTTATCAAATGCTTTCTGAAAGTCCAGGTACACTACATCCACTGGCTCTCCCTTGTCCATTTTCCTACTTACATCTTCAAAAAATTCCAGAAGATTAGTCAAGCATGATTTCCCCTTCGTAAATCCATGCTGACTCAGACTGATCCTGCTACTGCTATCCAAATGTTCGGCTATCTCACCTTTTAGAATTGACTCAGCAACTTCCCTACCACCGATGTCAGACTAACTGGTCTATAATTCCCTGTTTTCTCTCTCCCGCCTTTCTTAAAAAGTGGGATAACATTAGCTATCCTCCAATCCACAAGAACTGATCCTGTGTATAGAACATTGGAAAATTATCACCAATGCATCCACGATTTCTAGAGCAACTTCCTTTAAGTACCCTGGGATGCAGACCATCAGGCCCTGGGGATTTATCAGCCTTCAGTCCCATCAGTCTATTCAACACCATTTCCTGCCTAATGTGGATTTCCTTCAGTTCCTCTGTCACCCCAGATCCTCTGGCCACTACTATATCGGGAAGATTGTTTGTGTCCTCCTTAGTGAAGACAGATCCAAAGTGCCTGTTCAACTCATCTGCCATTTCCTTGTTCCCCATAATAAATTCACCTTTTTCGGTCTTCAAGGGTCCAACTGTAGTCTTAACTAATATTTTCCTCTTCACATACCTAAAGAAGCTTTTACTATCCTGCTTTATATTCTTGCTAGCTTACCTTCGTACCTCATCTCCCCGTATTGTCCTTTTAGTTATCTTCTGTTGTTCTTTAAACATTACCCAATCCTCTTGCTTCCAGCTCATCTTTGCTACGTTGTACTTCTTCTCTTTAATTTTTATACTATCCCTGACGTCCCTTGTCAGCCATGGTCGTCCCTTTCTCCCCTTGGAATCTTTCTTCCGCCGAGGAATGAACTGATCCTGCACCTTCTGTATTATTCCTAGAAACACCTGCCATTTTTGTTCCACTGTCATCCCTGCTAGTGTATCTTTCCAGTCAACTTTGGCCTCCCTCATGGCCACATAGTCCCCTTTATTCAACTGCAACACTGACACCTCCGATCTACTCTTCTCCCTCTCAAATTGTAGATTAAACCTGACCATGTTATGGTCACTGCCTCCTAATGGCTCATTAACCTCGAGGTCCTTTATCACATCTGGTTCATTACATAACACTAAATCCAGAATTGCCTTCTCCCTGGTAGGCTCCAATACAAGCTGTTCTAAGAATCCATCATGTAAGGCACAAGGTGGGCCAAAGAGCTTGCTGTACACTCTGACTCTTTGTTCATTATAATGCAGTGGTTTTCATCTCTCTTTCCTTTGTCCGTGTCTAGGATTACGATCTATGTGTCAACTGCCATAACATTAAAGGCCACGAGCACAAAATGGTGAAGTGGGGCCTGGGATTGGACGACGAGAGCGGCAACCAGCCCGACCCGCTGTCCAAGAGCCCACAGGAGTCTCGGCGCCTCAGCATCCAGCGCTGCATCCAGTCTCTGGTGCACGCCTGCCAGTGCCGCAACGCCAACTGCTCGCTGCCGTCCTGCCAGAAGATGAAGCGGGTGGTGCAACACACCAAGGGCTGCAAGCGCAAGACCAACGGAGGCTGCCCCGTCTGCAAGCAGCTGATTGCTCTCTGCTGTTACCACGCCAAGCACTGCCAAGAGAACAAATGCCCCGTGCCCTTCTGCCTCAATATCAAACACAAGCTGCGGCAGCAACAGCTGCAACACCGTCTGCAGCAGGCGCAGATGCTGCGCAGGAGGATGGCCACAATGCAGCGGGGGAATGTGCCTCAGCAAAGCCTGCCGTCCCCTACCTCAGCCGCGCCCGTCACCCCCACAGGGCAGCAGCAGCAGCCGCCGGGCACGCCGCAGACCCCTGAACCCCAGCCCCAGCCCCAGACCCCGCCGTCCAACAACCTGCCCGCTGGCTTCCCCAACCCGCCCAGGGTTCAGCCCCCCGCCGCTGTCCCGCAGGGGAAGCCCGGCAACCAGGTGCCGGCACTGCCACAACCCCCACCCACACAGCCCCCTCCCGCTGCGGCATTGGAGGTGGCCAGACAGATCAAGCTGGAGGCTCAGCAGCAGCACCACCTGTACCAGATGGCCAGCATGAACAACGGGCTGGGCATGGCGCGCCAGAACATGATGGGGCAGCAGATGGGGCCCGTGGGGCAGATGCCGCCGGTCAACATGAAGGTGGCACGGCTGCCGATGGGGCAGGCCATGCCAAGCATGCAGCCGGGGCAGTGGCCACAGGGGACAACGTTGTCGCAGCCCCTGCAGCCCGGTATGCCCAGGGGCGCCATGCAGATGTCGCCGCAGACCACGGCCGGACAGAGGATGCCCAGTTCCCAGCAGCTGCCGCGAGGCAGCATCTCCCCCAACGCGCTGCAGGACCTGCTACGGACGCTGAAGTCGCCCAGCTCCCCACAACAGCAACAACAGGTGCTGAACATCCTCAAGTCCAACCCGCAGCTAATGGCGGCCTTCATAAAGCAGCGAACGGCCAAGTACCAGGCCAGCCAGCCCGGCATGCAAGCGCAGGCTCAGCCCCAGCCCCGGGTGCAGCAAGCGGGCATGCACGCTCAGGCCGGTATGCAGAACCCCCTGCAGAACCTGAGTCCCATGCAGGCAGCTGCCCAGCGACCTGCCCTGTCCCCGCAGCAGCAAGGCCTAGGCAGCCTGAACAACCAGAGTCAAACCATGAGCATGATGAACCCCGGCCACAACCCCAACCTGCCGGCCATCAACCCCCAGTACCGGGATCTGCTGATCAGGAGGCAGCTCATCCAACAACAACAGCAGCAGCAACAGCAGGGTGCTGGTATGGCTGCAGGCATGGCGGGTCATACCCAGTTCCAGCAACCGCAAGGACCAGCGTACCCACAAGCCATGCCACAGCAACGCATGCAGCAACACATGCCGATGGGGCAAATCAGCCAGTTGGGGCAGATGAACCAGCTAGCGGGCGAGGGGCCTCCCACCATCCAGCAGACGTTGCAGCAGCGCATCCTCCAGCAGCAGCAGCTGAAGCAACAGATGAGCTCGTCAGTACAGCCCAACCCCATGAGCCCCCAGCAGCACATGCTCTCAGGACAGCCGCAGCCTTCTCACCTGCAGAACCAGCAGATCGCCACTTCCCTCAGCAACCAGGTGCGATCGCCACAGCCGGTGCCCTCCCCACGGCCCCAGTCCCAGCCTCCACATTCCAGCCCTTCGCCCAGGATACAACCGCAGCCTTCCCCTCACCACATCTCGCCACAGACCGGCTCCCCGCACCCTGGACTGGCAGCATCCCAGGCTAACCCCATGGATCAGGGACACTTTAGCACCCCAGAACAGAGTGCAATGCTTCCACAACTGACTAATCCAAGCATTAGTGCTATACACAGCGCCACTGGCGACTTAGGACTGGGCACTGACACCTCCAGCCTAACAAGCACCACCATTACATGTGACACACTAGAAAAATTTGTGGAAGAAAACTTGTAGCATTTTGGGAGAAATTTTTCCTGATACTTTTTTTGTACTGAAAATTTCAGCTGTCTGGGGCCGTGCAGACCCCTGGAAGGAACTGCAACTTCCTTAGACTTTTTGGGATGACTTGCTGTTAAAATACAAAGAATATATTTTTTGTTCAGACTGGTTGCATATTCTGGTCGAGTTTTGTTTTTTTTTTTTTTCATTTTGTTTCTTGTTTTCCTTTGTTGCTAATGACTCTGCCTGAGTTTTTTAAATGGAAATGAATGCGTTCATTATATTATTCATATTTTTTATTTTGTACTTTTCAGACTTTAAGCATTTTTGTGTTTAAAAACCAGGAACAAAGTTTTCCTTAAAAATGCAACATATAATGTATACCAATAATTTTCTGCCGTGTTCTGGGAAGGTTTTTCTATAGTGAAGTCTGTGCGGGCGTTTCAAGTATTGAATTTGTATAGATAGGAATAGACCATTGCACATATGTACTGGCTAAAGCCAAACCTTGTCTTGCAGATGTAGAAATTGTTGCTTTGTTTCATGATAAACTGGTTTTAGTGAAACTAGGATGATCACTGATAGATTGTGGTGATTTTAATAGAAGAAATATCTTTCCTTTTCCTCCTTCATTCTCTGTGAAACTTGAAATGAGAAGAAAGCAATTATAGTGTAAATCATGCAAGTTATATAATTACTATAAATAAGGAAACAAAACTCAATCACTGTATAAACTGGTTAAAACTCATTTCTTACTTATATACCATATTGTTAAATAAACTGTGTGCAACAGAAAACAGGTTTGTACTTCTTTAGTATTTAAAGCAATGTTTTTAAAAATAAAAGGGAATATATGTTTAAAATCCACTCCTTAACACTCCCCACCACTGTTAAAGGTGTTGATCAATCCCACCAAGTGTAGACCTCCAAATTCAGCTTTCCAGAATTGAAAGAGCTTACCTTTTAAAGTAGTGCTTTTAAAACAGAAGCCTACACCTGCTCCATGATCCCAATCTCAGGCCACGTTCGCATACAGACGTCCATGCAAATAAGCATTCACACACAATCACGCAAATATACATATATACACAGCCACACAAAGTGCACGCCTACACAATCACACAAATGCACCCACATACACGATTACAAATGTGCACAAGTGTAACAATCAGACACACACGCAAAAACATCCTCACATGGACACCATTTCCCTCCTGTGTGACACATTACTACCAGAAATAGTCACCAATTCCTGTGATTGGGGAAATCCAGCCCTGCTTACCCCAAACACAAGGTTTTCAGTAACCTGTCTTGCTTTTGTTTTGCCGATTAACATTTATAAAAATAGGAAATAAAATTCTGGAATGCCACAATTTTTATACAGCGTGTAACGTTTAAGGCGTGATTTCTATGCAGCCTCACACTGGTCTCGCCACTTGTGTAACTTATACTTCAGCCAAGTGTATAGAATGATGGTTACTGATGGGACAGTGAACGATTCCATCAGATTACCTAGTTCTTTCGGTTGAAGGTTAATCTGAGCTGCCTGCATGCAGGTGTTTATGTATGTGATTCTGAATTATGCAAAATCAACAAAGTACTGAACTGTGATAAGTCAGAATATTAAAACCTGGACACTGGATACATTCAACTGAAGTCAGTGGGTGCGTATTTGGGTTATTGGTTATTTTTGCTCTATATATGTTTCTGTTTGAGTTGATTTTGTGTGGCATTGATCATATGTACACTGGGAGGCAGATATGGCCTGTCTTCTGTGAGATCCTTGCAAGCTTTAAGATGCAAGATCCCTTTCATCTGACCTTATCTAGACCACATTTAAAATCTATGAAAATAAAACCTGTATTATTGGATCATGTGTGTAAATTCTGCAGCAACTGTGTCTTTGTTCTCTCTCCTCTCCTCGATTTATGTGACATGTTTGGTTTTTGAAAACTTTTTGTGGTTTCTGGTGTCTGTTTAACGTGCTTTCTCATTCCCCAGGACATTCATTTTACAGGATTTCACCGTTTATTCTGCTTTCAAGTGGCTTATTTGTGATAATTCTGTGAAAATGCTTATTTTAGAATTAACATGAAGATAACTTCACATGCCCAGTTATGTGTGTGTGTGTGCGAATGCTTGCACGCAGTGGTTTGTATTTATTGTATTTTAACTGGAAACAGTGCAGAGAAGATTTATGAGGATGTTGCCAGGACTTGAGGGCCTGAGTTATAAGGAGAAGTTGGGCAGGCTAGGACTTTATTCCTTGGAGCACAAGAGGCTGAGAGGTGATCTTATAGAGGTGTATAAAATCATGAGGAGAATAAATTGTGTGAGTGCACAATTTTTACCCAGGATAGGAGACTCAAGAACTAGAAGGCAGAGATTTAAGGTGAGAAGGGAAATATTGAATAAGAACCAGAGGGGCAACTTTTTCACACAAAGGGTAGTGGGTGTGTGGAACGAGCTGCTAGAGGAGGTAGTTGCGGCAGGTACTATAACACCATTTAAAAGACACTGGACAGGCACAGGCACATGGATAGGAAAGGTTTAGAGGGATATGGGCAAATATAGACAAATGGGATTACCTTAGGTGGTGCATTTGGCATGGACGAGGTGGGTCAAAGGGCCTCTATCAGTGCTGTATGACCCTATGAATCTATGACTCTATTTCTCAAAAGACGGTGAGAGTTTCAATGTAAAAGTTCTTGCCAGCATTTCAATTTTATTCATCTCAGGCCAAGATTCCAAAAATATGCAGGAAATGTTTAGAGGGATATGAGGGATATTGAGGGATATATAGAGCCAAATGCAGCCAAATAGGACTAGCATAGATAGGATATTTTGGTTGTCGTGGACGAGTTGGGCGAAGGGCCTGTTTCCGCACTGTATGACTCTGTTAATTATGCAGTGCCCTTAATGTCAAACCTCCCAAGATACTTGAGAGGAACATTGACAAAAAATCCTTTGGAAACTTGTCTCAGTATGGCATCTGCAGCACATGCGGTGTCCTCATCCCACAACTCGCTGTTACCTGATGATGTAGAGATGGTGATTTCTAGCATGGTTTAGGATGGGAGGATTGAATCTGATTGTAGGTGAATTTGACGAGATTGTTCAAAGGTGCTACACAAAGCGTTCAAGTCTACCATGAAACAGATAGAGATATTTTGTGCAGTTCTGGTAACCCCGTTGCAGAAGATGTGGAACCTTTAGAAAGGGTGCAGAAGAAGTGTAACAGGATTAGAGGCCATTAGCTATAAGGAGAGGTTGGACAAACTTGGATTGTTTTCTCCTTAACATTGGAGGTTGAGAGGAGACGTGATAGGAAGTATATAAAATGATGAGCAGCATAGATAGGGTAGACAATCATAACCTATTTCCCAGGGTTGAAATGTCAGCAGGTAGAGGACATAGCTTTATGGTCAGAGGGGGAAAGTATAACGGGAAAGTTGTTTACACAGAGTAGTGGGCACTACAATGCACGGTGATGGTGGAGGCAGATACGAAAGTTGTGTTAAACAGGATTTTGGATAGGTACATGGATATGCAGAGAATGGAGGGATAAGGATCACGTGCATGGAGAGGAGATTAGTTTAACTTGGCATCATGCCTCGCACAAACATTGTTGGCCGAAGGACCTGTTCCTGTGCTGTACTGTTCTATGTTCAAGAGGTGGTGATACAGCATAGAAACAGACCCTTCGACCCACCATCACCTGCCCATTTATACTAATGCCACGTTAATTCCAAATGCCTAGAAGTTCCGATTTCAGCATATTACAATTGTAATTCATTTATTCTCAGAAGCACAATAACAACAGCTTTTGCATCACTCCAGATATTCAACCTCGGCCTTTCTTAAAGTGCATTAACCTCGCCTTTGCGATCCTGTTACGCCCTTGCATCGCTCCTATCGAGCATCAGAGGTTGTCTTGGATCGTGGTGTGGGCACACACCACTGAATACTGGGAATACTGGGGCAGTGCTGGACCTCCTGTTAGGAAATTAGATGGGACAGGTGGCAGAGGTATGCGTTGGGGAGCACTTCGGGTCCAGTGATCACAATACCATTAGTTTCAATATAATTATGGAGAGGGTCAGAACTGGACCTAGGGTTGAGATTTTTTATTGGAGAAAGGCTAACTTTGATGAGATGCGAAATGATTTAAAAGGAGTGAACTGAGACATTTTGTTTTATGGGAAGGATGTAGAAGAGAAATGGAGGACATTTAAAGGGGAAATTTTAAGAGTACAGAATCTTTATGTTCCTGTTCGGCTGAAAGGAAACAGTAAAAATTGGAAAGAGCCCTGGTTTTCAAGGGAAATTGGACATCTTGTTCGGAAAAAGAGGGAGATCTACAATAATTATAGGCAGCATGAAGTAATTGAGGTGCTTGAGGAGTATAAGGAATGTAAAAAGAATCTTAAGAAAGAAATTAGAAAAGCTAAAAGAAGATATGAGGCTGCTTTGGCAAGTAAGGTGAAAGTAAATCCAAAGGGTTTCTACAGCTATATTAATAGCAAAAGGATAACGAGGGATAAAATTGGTCCATTGGAGAGACAGAGTGGACAGCTATCTGCAGAGCCAAAAGAGATGGGGGAGATATTGAACAATTTCTTTTCTTCGGTATTCACCAAGGAGAAGGATATTGAATTATGTGAGGTAAGGGAAACTAGTAGAGTAGCTATGGATACTATGAGTTTCAAAGTAAAAGAAGTACTGACACTTTTGAAAAATATAAAAGTGGATAAGTCTCCAGGTCCTGACAGGATATTCCCTAGGACATTGAGGGAAGTTAGTGTAGAAATAGCCGGGGCTATGACAGAAATATTTCAAATGTCATTAGAAACGGGAATAGTCCCCGAGGATTGGCGTACTGCGCATGTTGTTCCATTGTTTAAAAAGGGTTCTAAGAGTAAACCTAGCAATTATAGACCTGTTAGTTTGACTTCAGTGGTGGGCAAATTAATGGAAAAGATACTTAGAGATGATATATATAAGCATCTGGATAAACAGGGTCTGATTAGGAACAGTCAACATGGATTTGTGCCTGGAAGGTCATGTTTGACTAATCTTCTTGAATTTTTTGAAGAGGTTACTAGGGAAATTGACGAGGGTAAAGCAGTGGATGTTGTCTATATGGACTTTAGTAAGGCCTTTGACAAGGTTCCTCATGGAAGGTTGGTTAAGAAGGTTCAACTGTTGGGTATAAATGCAGGAGTAGCAAGATGGATTCAACAGTGGCTGAATGGGAGACGCCAGAGGGTAATGGTGGATGGCTGTTTGTCGGGTTGGAGGCAGGTGACTAGTGGGGTGCCTCAGGGATCTGTGTTGGGTCCTTTGTTGTTTGTCATGTACATCAATGATCTGGATGAAGGTGTGGTAAATTGGATTAGTAAGTATGCAGATGATACCAAGATAATGGATACCAAGATTGTGGATAATGAAAAGGATTTCCAAAGTCTACAGAGTGATTTAGGCCATTTGGAAGAATGGGGTGAAAGATGGCAGATGGAGTTTAATGCTGATAAATGTGAGGTGCTACACCTTGGCAGGACAAATCAAAATAGGACGTACATGGTAAATGGTAGGGAATTGAAGAATGCAGTTGAACAGAGGGATCTGGGAATAACCGTGCATAGTTCCTTGAAGGTGGAATCTCGTATAGATAGGGTGGTAAAGAAAGCTTTTGGTATGCTAGCCTTTATAAATCAGAGCATTGAGTATAGAAGCTGGGATGTAATGTTAAAATTGTACAAGTCATTGATGAGACCAAATCTGGAGTATGGTGTACAATTTTGGTCGCCCAATTATAGGAAGGATGTCAACAAAACAGAGGAGATTTACTAGAATGTTGCCTGGGTTTCAACAACTAAGTTACAGAGAAAGGTTGAATAAGTTAGGTCTTTATTCTCTGGAGCGCAGAAGGTTAAGGGGGGACTTGATAGAGGTCTTTAAAATGATGAGAGGGATGGACAGAGTTGATGTGGACAAGCTTTTCCCTTTGAGAATAGGGAAGATTCAAACAAGAGGACATGATTTCAGAATTAAGGGACAGAAGTTTAGGGGTAACACGAGGGGGAACTTCTTTACTCAGAGAGTGGTAGCGGTGTGGAATGAGCTTCCAGTGGAAGTGGTGGAGGCAGGTTTGTTGGTATCATTTAAAAATAAATTGGATAGGTATATGGATGAGAAGGGAATGGAGGGTTATGGTATGAGTGCAGGCAGATAGGACCAAGGGAAAATAATTGTTCGGCACGGACTTGTAGGGCCGAGATGGCTTGTTTCCGTGCTGTAATTGTTATATGGTTATATGACGTGGAAACGCGAGAGACTGCAGATGCTGGAATCTGGAAGAAAAAGCAAATTGCTGGAAGAATTTAGTGGGTTTAGTTTCGCGATGGTGGTAGAACTGACACAATACTGGCGTTTAAGATGCCTTTAGATAGTCATCTGGATATGCAAGGAATAGAGGGGTATCATGATCAGCACAGAAATTTGTGGGCCGAATGGCCTGTTCCTGTACTATTCTATGTTCTATGTGTGCATTTTTTTCATTTAAACTTGTTTTTCTTGAATATTTCTATTTTTCAATTCAATGCAAAATTTGTGACCACTGCCCAGTCCATCACCGGCTTTGACCACCCCACCATCGAAGGGATGTATCGAAGTCACTGCCTCAAAAAGTCAGCCACCATCATCAAAGACCCACACCATCCTGGCCACACACTCATTTCACCATTGCCATCGGGAAGAAGGTACAGGAGCCTGAAAACTGTAACGTCCAGGTTCAGGAACAGCTGCTTCCCTACAGCCATCAGGCTATTGGACACGACAACTAATAAGCTCTGAACTGCAACATACTATCATTATTATTGCACTGTATTTGTTATTTATTGAGTATGTGTGCATGTGTATAACCAAAGATCCTATAACGAGCAAAATAGTCCACTCGACGAAAAAGACGAAGTAGGGTCATGGACAGAGTCATGGGTAATCTTCGACCCCATTTCCGTAATCGGCTTCCGTCTCTGCACCAAAGATCCCATAGCGGAGCAAAGATACTAGTGCGGAGACGGAAGCCGTTTACGGAAACATTCTCGTAAAAATCAAAGATCTTTGATAAAAATCTTCTCATTTTCTTTCTGCCTCTCTGCCTCACAATAAAAAGCAAGAAGATGCCTATGTTCTTTCCACAGCGTGTGGGAAGTCTGGCTCGGATCAGCACGGCTGGGACGCCAGGGTAAAGTTGCGGGGAGGTTTGTAATGTGTTTTTATGTAATGTCCCTTGTCTGGGCCTTGTGTCCAAAATAAAGTTTATCATTATATATCAAAATCTGGAGAAATATATATGTGTGTGTTATATGATTATATACATCTATATCATATTCATATATGTGTGTGTATGTGTGTTCTTTCCTACACAATCTAATCAGTTGTATGCTCGCTGAATATACCAACCTTAAATTATACATCATTTTTTAATCTAGCTCAAAACAATTTTTGTTTTGTTAAATACTTCATTTAGATAACCCCGCCATTACAGACAGATCTCATTCCACTCTCTGGCTATTGGGAAGACCAGACCCATTTTATTGTTGAAAAACACTCCCATAGACACAAAAAATCATTAAGGAACAATCCCAGTGTGATTAGATGAATTACAGAGTGCAAGTGTAATACAAAAATCAACTCAAACACAGCACATGAGCCATTTAAAAATAAATGTTTTTAAAAAAACATAAAAAAAGACAATTAACAGAATCATAATTTGTTAACATATTAATCTTTAACAAAATTTAACAGAATTATAAATTAACAGAATTATGAATCTAACCCTATATCGCACACACAAACTGTTCCCCCGCAATGCTGATTACACTGCGAGAGGGATATACAAAGTCGGGTCGGGTTACTGAAATGGCCGAAGAGAAGGCCGACGTTCTGCTCTGTTGCGTATTACACGTCAGCCCATTGGATTTAGCAGGAGTGGACTATCTTGCTCGCTATAGGATCTTTGGTATACACACACTAAACTTTTTTTCTTCTCTGGTTATGTACTATGTTTACATATTCTGTTGTGCTGCAACAAGCAAGAATTTCATTGTCCTATCTGGGACATATGACAATAAAACACAAAGGTACACAAAAAAGCTGGAGAAACTCAGCGGGTTCAGCAGCATCTATGAGCGAAGGAAATGGGCAACGTTTCGGACCGAAACCCTTCTTCAGACCCTATTTCCTTCGCTCCATAGATGCTGCTGCACCCGCTGAGTTTCTCCAGCTTTTTTGTGTTCCTTCGATTTTTCAGCATCTGCAGTTCCTTCTTAAACACTTTGACAATAAAACACTCTTGACTCTTGAAGACTTGGGTGAATCCTGAATGTATGAAATAATTGAAGAATCTCACAAACGGATTGAAACACAAGTATCATAGATAAATGCAGATTATTTGGTTTAGATTATAGATACAGCATGGAAACCACGCCAACCATCAATCACCCATTCACACTAGTTCTTTGTTAACCCACTTTCTCATTTATTCCCAAGAGGCAATTTACAGGGGGCAATTAACCTACAAACCCGCATGCCTTTGGAATGTGGGAGGAAACTGGAGCACCCGAAGGAAACCCGCGCTGTCACGGAGAAAGTGCAAACTCCGTACAGATGCCACCTGTGTTCTGGATCAAAGACGGATAACTGGTGCTGAGTCAGCAGCTCTACCTGCTTTCTCAACCTCAACATTTTAAAGCATTTCTCAACCAATCAGGTTCCTTAAATTGAAATTCAGTCTTTGAACTGAAATGCTGATTGTGTTTCTCTGCCCACAGATGCTGCCTGGCCTGCTGAGTAGTTCCATCATCTGCTGTTTGAGGAGTTCACAATGATATTTTATTTTTCTTTGTATTAACGGCTCAGAAAAGGAATAGGTATACTTCTTTGATAGAAACTTACAAGGAGCCTACCAAAGATTGTTCTTGGATCACTAATAAGGGGAGATGCCTGTGTGACATTGTGTGTGAGGCAGGTATGGTATGAATGCAGGGCTGGAAGAGTGCTGATCATCCTGACTTCATTGCTGCAGGACATAAGGCCATAAATTGAAGCAGGAGATGACCATGTGGCTCCTTACGGCTCCCATTGCCATTTAATGAAATTGTGGCTTTTATCTCAACACCAATTTCCTGCAAAAAAAAAAGGCAGTGAGTTAGGCAGCATCTCTGAAGAACAGACGACATTTTGGATCGGGACCCTTCGTCAGACTCTATCCAGTTGTAAACCAGCATCTGCAGTCCCTTTTTTGTACATGTTCACCACTTTCCTGCATTGTTCTTATATCCTTGATTCTCTTAATATCAGGAAGTCCCTAAATAAACTGTGAACTATACAGTTGCACATGACGTTGGCAAGGTTGCGTTTGGAGAATTGTGTTCAGCTTTGGTCACCCTGCTGTAAGACCAATATTGTTAGGCAGAAAAGAGTGCAGAGACGATTTGCAAGGATGTTGCCTGGACCTGAAGGCCTGATCTATTGAGTGGTTGGGCAGGCTAAGACTTTATTCCTTGGAACACATAAAGCTGAGGGGTGATCTTATAGATGTGTATAACATCATGAAGGGGATAGGGTGAACGCACAGTGTATTTTTCCCAGGGTATGGTAATCAAAAACAGGACACATCTTTAAGGTGAGAGGGGCAAAATTTAATAGGAACCTAAAAGGTAACTTTTTCAGTGGTGGGTGTATGGAACGAGATGTTAAGAGTAGATAATTGAGGCAGGTACCATAACAACTGGATAGGTACATTGAAAATAAATAATTAGAGGGATATGGGGCAAACACGGGTAAATGTCCATAGATTAGATGGGGCATGGATGAGTTGTACTGAAAGGCCTGGTTCCCTGTTGTGTGACTATGACTAGCTGCCGTAAAACTCGTGGGTGGAGAATTCTGGGGTGTCATTCTGATCGTTGTCCATCTCACATTTTGAGATGGTGACCCTGGTTATAGACACTTCAGCTGCGCGCGCACACACACACACACTACACATACACACTACACACACACACACACTACACACACACCCACTACACATACACACTACACACACACAACTACATACACACTACACATACACACACCACATACACACTACACACACACATACGCAAACTACACATACACACCACATACATACACACACACATATGCACACTACACATACACACCACACATACACACGCACCACACACCTACACATACACACACACGCTACACATACACACACTACACATACACACCATACACACACTACACGCATACATACGCACACTACATACACACCACATACACACCTACATACACACTTCACATACACACCACACATACACACGCACCACACACACACACACACCTACACATACACAGACATACACACACTACACATATACACACACTACACACACACACACACACACATACACAGACATATACACACACTACACACACACATACATACACACACACCTTTTAGGCACACAAAGACAAAACCAATGTCAGGCTGGGGAGAAGATCTGGCAGGAGGGAGGCAGCGCGAGGCTGGGGAAATGCGGAGGTTGTGGCGGGAAGACTTCCCGAGAAAGTGAAGTGGGAGGCAACGGTCAGATGTTTATATTTTTGTCTATTCTTTGAATGTTCCGGTTTCCAATCAGGCGCTGAGTGGGCAGCTCTTCCCAGGTCCGCCGCTGCGGCACCAGGAAGGACCCAGCGGCGCCCTGACGTCACTCCGCGACAAGATGGCGCAGAGCGGAGCGAGTCGCGGCCGCGGGATCCTGGCTGCGCTGCGCCGGCTCGTCCCGTCACCTGAGGCTCCGCGGCCGCCCCGACACTTGGTGCGGGGACTGAGGACTTGCACAGCGGCAGGTCAGAGGGGTCATGGCGTCTTACAGCGTGGAAACAGGCCCTTCGGCCCAACCTGCCCACACCGACCAGCATGTGTCCCACCTGCACGCGCTTGGTCCATATCCCTCCAAACTTGTCCCATCCATGTACCTGCCGAACTTTCTTAAACATCGAGATAGTTCCAGCCTCAACTACCTCCTCTGGCAGCTTGTTCCATACACCCACTACCCTTTGTGTGAAAAAGTTACCCCTCAGGTTCCTATTAAACCTTTCCTCTCTCACCTTAAACCTATGTCCTCTGGCTCTCGAATCTCCTACAATGGACAAGAGACTGCATCTACCAATCCCTCTCATGATTTTATACACCTCTACAAGATCACACCGCATCCTCCTGGGCTCCAAGGAATAAAGCTCCAGCCTACTCGTCCTCTCCCTATAGCTCAGGCCCTCAAATCGTGGCAACATCATCATAAATCTTCTCTACCCATTCCAGCTTAACAACATCTTTCCTATAATGTGCCCAAGACGGGGGGTGGGAGGGGGAGATGAGAATTCTGGGTGACAGTCGGTCCACTGGAGGAACAGCGGGTCGGGCAGCATCTGGGGGTGGAGGGAGGGTCAGGATTGGGATCGGGAAGCTGCACCGAGAGAGCTCCTCAACAGTTTGTTTGTCAGACAGGAGCAGATGCTGACTGTCTGGGTGGCGTTACCGCGAACCGTGCGGCTGCTCGCCACGGCCTGGGCTGGGCGAGGGATCAACAAGAGAAGCAGCTCCTGTGGCAAAGGGGGAGGGGGGGGGGGGGTAACCCGCTGACGTTTATGTTCGTTTACTGATGCCTGTTCATGGGCATCTTTGCAGGCAGGACGTTGCAGTGCCCATCTTTGCCGGGTGCCGGCTCGCTCCCCTGGCGTCCATACAGCACGCAGTCGGCTCAGAGTCCGGAGGAAGAATCCTTGCACAACATTATCACCGACTCAGAGAAACTGAAAGGTGGGTCGCGCAGACGTGGATGACTGAGTTTGTAATGTGGATGATGTCTGGCAGCCTGGCAGTCTAGACGGTTCCACACTGGCCCAGTTCTCTCCCCAGGACATGCGGGTCCCCCTGGTAATGATCTGCTCTGACATTACTGTCGTATCTGCCTCCCCTCGCCCACTTGGGTCGTTCCAGTCCCCACCAATTGTGCAGAGAGAAGCTCAGACACCAGGTGCCTGCCACAACCCTGGGTCTGGGTGATTCTGCTTCCCATCTCTGCCCTTCTGTCCATTCCTAATGACTCCCTCTGACCTCGGGGAAATTATTTACAGCATTGAGCCAGCCCTTTAGTACATCGAGCAGTACAGCATAGGAACAGGCCCTTCGGCCTGGCCTGCCCATAACGACCATGATCCAATCTGACGTGTCCTCTGTCTGTACGTGATCCATATCCCTCCATGCACCCCTGGCAGTGCATTCCAGGCACACACCACCCTCTGTAAAAAAATAATTGATTTTTATTTTCATTTTCCAAGCCCGACACCAGGGCCCAGTCTCTGATGTGACAAAACAGCCTGCAGTTTTGTAATCTGCTCATGCTTTCCACATCTTGTATGTCCAGTGCGATCATCCGTCCAGCTCCCTTTTTAATTTTTTTTTAATATAATCAAAACATTTATTCAATTATTAAAAAATATTTACACTACAATAAAACAAGCCAGAACCCACCACCATAATACAATACAAACATATATCCATAATAAACTGTTATACAATTATGATACAATCCTTATTGAGGATACATTCTACACCCTGTAGAGTAGCGGTCCCGGAACTCCCTCAGGGTTCCCGTAGACAGTGCGTATTCCCTCTCTAACTGCACCCGGGCACGGACGTATCCCCGGAAAAGGGGCAGGCAGCCAGCTCGGGTAGAGCCCTCCACCGCCTGGCGCCGTGACTCACGGATCGCCAGCTTGGCCAGGCCCAGGAGCAACCCAACCAGGACATCTTCAGCCCTAGGTACACAAAATTGCTGGGGAAACTCAGCGGGTGCAGCAGCATCTATGGAGCGAAGGAAATAGGCGACGTTTCGGGCCGAAACCCTTCTTCAGACGGCCCGAAACGTCGCCTATTTCCTTTGCTCCATAGATGCTGCTGCACCCGCTGAGTTTCCCCAGCAATTTTGTGTACCTTCGATATTCCAGCATCTGCAGTTCCCTTTTGAACATCTTCAGCCCTATCCTCTCCCCTACGCACAGGGTGTCCAAAGATGAGGATGGTGGGTGAAAAATGCAGTCAGAAGGCAAGAGCAGCCCCTTTAGGTATTCAAATAGTGGCTGCAGCCTCACGCACTCCATGTACACGTGGTACACAGACTCTTCCAGCCCGCAAAAGTGGCAGGCGGCTGGCGAGTCTGTGAACCGCGAGAGAAACAGGTTGCAGGGAACACCTCGGTGCAATACCCTCCACCCCAGGTCCCCAATGTAGAGGGGGAGAATCCCTGCGTAGAGGGACCCCCACCGGGGGGGCCCCTCGCGGCCGGAAGGCAACACCGACCGCCACTTAGTGTCTGGACGGTGGACCAGGGCGAGGAAGTGCAGTGTGTGGAGGAGGAGCCTGTACAGGATACGCCTCCCTGTGTCTCGGAGGGAGATGAAGGGTGTCGAGGAAAGGAGGCTCAAATTGTGTCTGACCGGCTCCCGGGATGGATTACGGCGCCTGGGTCCGATTAATACTTCCGGCTGAGCGGGGGCTTGCTCAACCACAAGTACCCCACACGTTTGAGCCCCCCCGACACCCGGTGGGGCGGGACAAGGACCGGCTGTTCTCACCCCCGGGCCGTCACCCTCCCCGTCCTGCTCCCTTGGGAGGTACCAGTCAGACCTGCTCTGTCCCCTGTAGGGCAGCCCCCTGCACTGGGCATTGAGCTGCTGATTTCTAGCGCCACCCCTTCCATGGTCTGTCCTCTAGTAGATACAGAGGCCAGGGCAACACAGAGCTGCAGTGTGAGCTTGTCAAAGCCTTGTACAGCTTCCTTGCACTTGCCCATAACACCCCCCCCCCCCCCCCCCTTTAGCCACAGCATTGATCCCTTCACACACCACCGTTTCTTTTCGTTAAAAAAATATATTTTTTCTTTGTCCCTTATACTCAATTGAACACTTCAGTTCCCGCACTCTGCCTCTGTCTCTGCTCACATCATGCAGCACGCTATGCCTACACAGTTCACCTCTCTACCTGTTTTTGCCACTCTATACTCCCCTCACTAGCTCAGTTTCCGGTTAATTTTCTTTGATCCGTGACAAAAGAGGAGTAGCACTCTTGTTTGTTTAAACAAGACCCACGTGGTTTTCAGCAGTTCCTGATTCTCCCCTCTGCAGAGGTACTCCCTCTGCAGAGAGGAATGGCCCCGGTTCTTTACTCCTTCCGTCTGACAATCTTGTCGGTTTGTTTGAACTCTGCTCTCACTGCATGTCCTTACACAGGATCTTTATCGAAGCACGAATTTCAGGCCGAGACCAAGCAGCTTCTGGATATAGTGGCGCGTTCCCTGTACTCCGAGAAGGAGGTGAGCAATGCCCCCCTCCCCGAGCTCTGCTGCTCCATTGCCTTGCTGCCGATCGTGGTCGCTGCCGTTGCCTCTGCCTGAATGGTTTTTATCCGGTTGCTGACTGCAGGTGTTCATTCGGGAGTTGATCTCCAACGGGAGCGACGCCCTGGAGAAGCTGCGGCATCGGCTGGTGAGCAGTGGGAACCCGCAGGGACCGCTGGAAATCCACCTCCAGACCGACGTGGACAAGAGGACCCTAACCGTGCAGGTGAGAATCCTAACCCAAGAGAACCAGGCCATGCCAGCCATCAGCCACCTAATTACACTCATCCTGTGTTAGTCCCATTCTTAAACCAGAGCACAGGGGAAACACACTTGGTTATGGAGATTCATGGTCATACAGCTGGGAAACAGGTTCTTCAGCCCAACTCGTCCATGTCGACCAATATGTAGGTATGTTGCAAAGCCTACCTGAAGCGTCGTTGAAGATCTGCTGCTGAGGCTGTGCGCGATTTTGGCGCCGTTTAGAGGGGGCGGGTTTAAAACGCGATTTTCTCTAAGCTGTTCCAATCGAAAATGTTCAGCCTAGTTAATTATTAACGAAAAATCGCTGGAAGACCCCGTCGCAAAAGCTATTATTAGGTTTAAAGGCCTTGAATAATAGTTATAGTAGTTTAAAAATCAATCTTTAAACCCGCGACCGTCATCAACCGCAGAGTCTCATAAAGAAAATAGCAGAAGGTATGCTGTATATTTTTACATTCAAAAGGGCTTCTAAAGATCCTTTTATACAAAATTTAATATTGCGAGTAGCTCAATTTGGGCCCATTATATCGCGCAGTATTTTTCTGGGCATTTGAGGCACAAATCTACCACAATGTGAACGTTCTAAACCAGCGCGTTCCACAGGGACCCACTAGAAAGCTGATTTAAATGGGCATTTATTTACAGCAATTGAACACTGAATTCCTTCCATTTGGCCTATAAATTAATGTAAATGAGATTTAAAAATCATGTTTTATTGTGAATTATTTGTGAATATTATTTGGACATTTAGGCTATTTAAAAATGTTAATCATTTATTAAGAAATAGATAGATGTTTAGATCTAGTAATTGAAGTCTGAAATTAGCTACAATTAGGTAACTAACTAATTATATGCTTTAATTTCAGGTCATCCAAGTAAGATTATTTTATATTTGTTTCAGAATGCTTCAATCTATGATAACTGAAAATTTCATTCAGTTCTCTTAATTTTTAAGAAAGTTATGGGCTTTTGACTGTTCACGATCACAACTTTTTTGTTATGTCCATAGAAAATCAATAGGGAACAAGATGCTCATTTCCGAGTATGAAAATGGCCATAACTTTTTAAATACTTGAGATATGAAAGTGAATTAGATGTCAAATTAAACTTATTTTTATGCTTTATCTGATGGGATAAATTACAGACTTGATTTTTAAAATCTCAAAATTTTGTAACATTGCTACAATATGCCCCATTTAAGCTGGTCCCACTTACCTGTAACGCTCAAAACCTTTCCTATTCGTGTAGCTGTCCAAATGTCTATTAAACTTTGTAATTGTACCTTCCTCTACCACTGCCTCAGGCAGGTCGTTCCATATACTCACCACTGTCTGAATGGAAAAAGTTGCCTGACTCCTCTACCTTAGGATAAACACAACCGGGACTGTTCACCCCATCTGGGCCCCTTGTGATTTAAGGTCACCCCTCAGCCTCCTTTACTCCAGGGAAAACTGATCTGGCCTCCCGATACCTCAAACCCCTCAATCCCAGTAACATGCTTGTGAATCTTTCCCGCGTCATATCTAGCACAATTACATCCTTCCTACAGCAGGGCGACCGGAACTGTACACATTACTCCAGGTGCAATCTCACCAACGTCTTGTACAGCTGTAACATGACGCTCCAACCCCTGTACTCTGCCCCCCCCCCCCCCCCCCGTTCAATGAAGGCCAGTGTGCCGGATGCCCTCGTGGCCACCTTGTCGAGCTGTGCCACTGCTTCCAGGATCTCCAAATGTTGGCAGCTGTAAATCCTGGTGGTGTGGGGGCAGGGTAACCCGTCCTGAGGAAATGGGGGGTGTCTGTAGAAACCATGGTGATTAGCCGCCCTTGTGCTGGTCTTTATGGGTGCCCCCCCCCCCACCACCCCCCCCCCCACCCCCCTGCCCCCCCCCCCCCCCCCCCCCTCCGCTCCCTGCCTTCTCCTCCACCCTGCCTTACAGGCTAAAGCTCACCATTTGATGTAATTAAGGTAAAGGAACCCATAGGAGGTGGTGACCATAATATAATCAAATTCAACCTGCAGTTTGAGAGGGAGAAGATGAAATCGGATGTGCCGGTATTAAATGCTGAGCAACTTGGAGGCCAAGTCATTGGGTATTTTTAATGCGGAGATTGACAGGTTCTTGATTAGTAAGCGTGTCAAGGATTATGGGGAGAAGGCAGGGGAAAGGGTTGAGAGGGAAAGATAGATCAGCCATGATTGAATGGCAGAGTAGACTTGATGAGCGGAACAGCCTGATTCTGCTCATATGACTTATGATTTAAGGCGTTCAAGATTGGTTCTTGAGATGTAGAGTAGTGGGGGTGAGGGTGGGGCCCTGGTGGGGCTGCCAGTCTGTGGCTGTTCTGTGCTCATCCCAGCTGCTGCTTTAAACGTTGCCGGTAACCTATTTCCCCTCTCCCACCCCCTCCCTCCTGTAGGACACGGGCTTGGGGATGACCAGGGAAGAGCTCATTCAGAATCTGGGAACGATTGCACATTCGGGATCAAAGGTAGGATGGCCTCAGAGGGTCAAATGTTCTTGTTACAAGCTGCGTCATTCGCTGAGTAAAACACACAGTGCTGGAGGAACTCAGCAGGCAGGCAGCATCTGTGGAGGGAACGGACAGGCAACGTTTCGGATTGGGACCCTTTAGACCCAGAACATCGCCTGTCCATTCCCCATTCCCTCCACAGATGTTGCCTGACCTGCTGCAGTACTCCAGTACTTTGTGTTTTGCTCAACATTCAGCACCTGCAGATCCTTGTGCCTCCAAGTCAACCCCTGCCTGCTCTGCCTTCTCGGGTGGTCAATGTGTCTCCACAGACAATGCCATCCTGGCCAGGTGCGTCTGGATGAATCTTACTTGCAGTTGCAGTCCTGGTATGTCTCTTTAATTCAACACCCACAATGCCGGTCCCACTCAGTGGGTCAGGCAGCCTCTGTAGAGAAAAGGTGTTAAAATCCATGTCCCCTTCACGTCAGAACGTGACATTTCTATTGAATGTTTGATTATATATTATCAATGTGTACTGTGTTTAAAGGGCCTGTTATGCTACTGCAAGTAAGAATCTCATTGTTCTGTTAGACTTTACTTTAGACTTTAGAGATACAGTGCGGAAACAAGTCCTTCGGCCCAGCCAATCCGAGCTGTCACCCCTACACTAGTACAAATGTTACCAAACCCAATTCACCTACAAACCTGTACGTCCTTGGGATTTTGGAGGAAACCAGAGCACCTGGAGAAAACCCAGGTCACAGGGAGAATGTACAAACTTAGTAAAGACAACACCCATAGTCAGGATCAAATCTGGGTACCTAGCGCTGTGGGGTAACAACTCTACCGCTGTGCCGCCCTGTTGGTACAAATGACACTCTTGAATCTTGATGATCAGAGAACTCGAGCAGACAGCCAGCTTCTGGCACTGTCAGAGCAGCTTCTGGCACTGTGGTTCCCGACACCTGCATTAGTGGCTGTGCCCCCTCTCCCGGCATGCATCATGTTTACGGGTCATTGCCAAGGGGTCATTCCCAGGGCCACGGGGCGGAGGGAAAGGCATTGACGGGCTTGGACTGACCTCTCTGCTTGCGGCAGGCGTTCCTGCAGGCGCTGCAGGGCCAGGCCGAGGCCGGCTCCAGCATCATCGGGCAGTTTGGAGTTGGTTTCTACTCCGCCTTCATGGTGGCCGACAGAGTGGAGGTATTCACCCAGGCCGCCGAGCCCAGCAGCCCCGCACACCACTGGGTCTCTGACGGGTGAGAGACTACATCACGCACCGAGGGGGGGGTTGGGGTGTGAGAGACCACCCCTCACCGGGCCGAGTTGGGGAGGGGTGGTGAGAAACTATGCCTGGCAGGGGGGGCACCGAGAGAGAGTGGGGAGTCACAGAGAAGGTGGAGTCATGGAGGGGAGGGTCGCTGCGCGGAGGAGTGTGGTGGAGGGAGAGGGGTGAGAGGAGGGAGCGTGGTGTTGGAGGGGGCGTGGGCAGTGCTGCCACACTGCTGACCCTGGACTTCTCTGCCTTCAGTTCGGGCATGTTCGAGGTGACTGAAGCGTTGGACGTGACGCCGGGGACCAAGATTGTCATTCACCTGAAGGAAGATTGCAAGGAGTTTGCCAATGAAGACCGGGTCAAAGGTGAGAGGCTGAAGGTGCCCGAGGTGTGAGACATCAGGTGTGTTGACCCTGGGGGGGGGGGGGGTGTTCCCCCTGCCTTCCACCCTCCCCTCTTCCTGCTCTGCTACACCCTCAGGAACTCCTGTCATGGGTCTAGGATTGTAATTGTGACATCTACCGAGTGAAGAGCTTTGTCTTGCATGCCAATCAGATCAGATAATACTATCAGATAATGTGATAAATCAGATAATGTGAGGTTATCCATTTTGGTGGCAAAAACAGGAAAGCAGACTATTATCTAAATGGTGGCCAACTAGGAAAAGGGGAGATGCAGCGAGACCTGGGTGTCATGGTACACCAGTCATTGAAAGTGGGCATGCAGGTGCAGCAGGCAGTGAAGAAAGCGAATGGTATGTTAGCTTTCATAGCAAAAGGATTTGAGTATAGGAGCAGGGAGGTTCTACTGCAGTTGTACAGGGTCTTGGTGAGACCACACCTGGAGTATTGCGTACAGTTTTGGTCTCCAAATCTGAGGAAGGACATTATTGCCATAGAGGGAGTGCAGAGAAGGTTCACCAGACTGATTCCTGGGATGTCAGGACTGTCTTATGAAGAAAGACTGGATAGACTTGGTTTATACTCTCTAGAATTTAGGAGATTGAGAGGGAATGTTATAGAAACTTACAAAATTCTTAAGGGGTTGGACAGGCTAGATGCAGGAAGATTGCTCCCGATGTTGGGGAAGTCCAGGACAAGGGGTCACAGCTTAAGGATAAGGGGGAAATCCTTTAAAACCGAGATGAGAAGAACTTTTTTCACACAGAGAGTGGTGAATCTCTGGAACTCTCTGCCACAGAGGGTAGTCGAGGCCAGTTCATTGGCTATATTTAAGAGGGAGATGTGGCCCTTGTGGCTAAGGGGATCAGAGGGTATGGAGAGAAGGCAGGTACTGGATACTGAGTTGGATGATCAGCCATGATCATATTGAATGGCGGTGCAGGCTCGAAGGGCCGAATGGCCTACTCCTGCACCTAATTTCTATGTTTCTATACATAAATACTATGCAGTCCAGCAGAGGTACAGAAGCTTGAAAGTGCCCACCACTAGACTCGGGAACAGCTTCTACCCCTCTGTAATCAGGCTTCCGTGGACATTGGAGCTGATGTGCCACAATGCTGAGAACAATATTCTGCACTCTGTATCTTCCCCTTTGCTCTACCTATTGTACTTGAGTTTGACTTGATTGTATTCATGTATAGTATTATCTGATCTTATTGGATACTGTGCAAAACAAAGCTTCTCCGTCCTTGACACACGTGACAATGATAAACCTGAAACTTTCCGTGAAGCTCTCGGTACTGGAGCTCAGCCGGAGATTTCTGCTGAATTTGAACTGGGGCCCACAGCTGGATGTGTCTGGGGTCTGGCTGCATCACTGGTCAACATCGTCTCATCCGAAGAGCTGGGCAGATTTGCATGTGGGGTGGGATTGTACTGTGGGTGGGTCTGGGGCTGCTGTGTGAGGGGGGGGGGTCGCTCAGAGCTGCGCCGTCCTGTGGATGATGCAACAATGTTTCAGCTGCTCAGTACAAGTTTACAAGTACTGAGCCGTTTACTGCTGGTGACCAGGTCTGAGGCTTGGGTTATAGCTGGTAACCGGTCTAACTACCCTGTTGCTGGGAGTCTGTGACTGTTCTAACGCTGCTCTCGGTTCATTTTCCAGAGGTGGTGATCAAGTACAGTAATTTTGTCAGCTTTCCCATCTACCTCAATGGCCGTCGCCTGAACACGCTGCAGGTGGGTGTTGCGGCCACGTGCAGAAGGGACCCTCCGGACACAGATCCGCCCCATCCGGCACAAATCCCTCTCTCCCCCCCTCCTGTCACTGTTTCCTGCCACTGTTGTTGCCCGGTGCAAAAATCGCCCGGCCCGTCTTCCCTCTGGCACATTTCCCCCTCCACCCCGCGTGCGGTTCCCCAGCCGCCAAGCTTACACCGCTGGCCTGTTTCACACCTTGTGCCTGTGCTCTAGGCCCTCTGGATGATGGACCCCAAGGAGATCAGCGAGTGGCAGCACGAGGAGTTCTACCGCTACGTGGCCAAGGCATATGACAAGCCGCGCTACGTGCTGCAGTACCGTGCCGACGCCCCGCTCAACATACGCAGTGTCTTCTACGTGCCCGACACGGTGGGTGGCAGCGGGCCCGGCTCTGGGCTGGGGGGGAGGGGGGGGTGGTGGTGCTGGGTGGCCGAGCAGGGGGCAGCTCACTGCTGCACCCACGTAAATAGCACGCACTGGTACACCGTCCCGTAACCAGGGTAGCTGTGCGCACTGGGCACGGTGAGGGACGGGGTGGGAGCCAAAATAGAGTAATCCAGCACAAATACAGGTTATTCGGCCCACTGTCTCCATGCTGACCAAGGTGGCATACAATGGTGCAATGACACGTTATTGTAGCCTACCTAGATACAGTTAAAGTCTTAGCAAATGATTCCGTAAAATCATGCTGTACATCAAACTATATTCATAAATCACAAAAGTGCAACAGTTGTACAGTCAGAATAGTAGACTTCGTTGAGGCAAAACATAAAGAGGCTGTCCCTCTCTCCGTGCAGAAGCCGAGTATGTTTGATGTGAGCAGGGAGATGGGCTCGAGTGTTGCTCTGTACAGCCGCAAGGTGCTGATCCTGACCAAGGCCAGCGACATCCTGCCCAAGTGGCTGCGCTTCCTCCGGGGTAAGTCTGGGGACCACTACAAGGAGGTTCAATCCTAACTTGTGTGCTGTCAGTGTGATGTTTGCACGTTCTCCGTTATATGGGTTTTCTCCGGGTGCTCTGGTTTCCTCCCACATCTCGAAGACGTGCGGGGTTGTTGGCCCTCTGTAAATTGTGTACAGATAGTGCTAGTGTATGGGGTGATCATTGGTCGTCGTGGACTCTGGGCCGAAGGGACTTTCTCTACTGTATCTTTTAAGTCTAAAAGTCAAAAGACCCTTCGGCCAAACTTACTCATGCCGACCAAACTTCCCCTATCCAGAATAGTCACACCTGCCCATGTTTGGCCTATATCCCTCTAAACCTTGGATAGACACAAAAAGCTGGAGTAACTCAGCGGGACAGGCAGCATCTCTGGAGAGAAGGAATGGGTGACGTTTCGGATCGAGACCCTTCTTCAGACTGGTTTCGGATAAGGGAAACGAGAGATTTAGACGATGATGTGGAGAGATAAAGAACAATGATGAAAGATATGCAAAATGTAACGATGATAAAGGAAACAGGCCATTGAAAGTTGTTTGTAGGGTGAAAATGAGAAGCTGGTGCGACTTGGGTGGGGGAGGGATAGAGAGAGAGGGAATGCCAGGGCTACCTGATGCGAGAGAAATCAACATTCATACTACCGGGCTGTAAGCTGCCCAAGCAAAATATGAGATGCTGTTCCTCCAATTTGCATTTAGCCTCACTTTGACAATGGAGGAGACCGAGGATATTCCCTCTAAACTTTGCCTATCCATGCCCCTGTCCACGTGACATTGTGCTGCCTCGATGGCCTCTCGTGGGGAAGAGGAGAGGAGGTTTGCTGGGCCACCCTCACGTCTGTCTGTTTGTCCGTCCCCGGCAGGTGTGGTGGACAGTGAGGACATCCCCCTCAATCTCAGCAGGGAGCTGCTGCAGGAGAGCGCACTCATCAGGTAGGGGTGCTGGGGAGAGATGGGGTGGGTCGGGCAGGGGGATATGATGGGGGGGCAGGTATGGTGGAGGGTGGGTGTCGGGGGGGGAGACACTCTGAGCCCAGGGTCCTGATGCTGCTCACTCCGGGACTCCTCCCCCGCAACGTGGGGGGGGGGGGGGGTGGGGCCTGCCCTCGGTGATCCCGGGACCCCACTCTTCTCCCTCCCTTCGATGGTCCCTGTGCCCCTTGGTGGTCTCTGATTTCCTCGCGGCACCCCCACCTGCTCAGTGGCCCCAGGGTCCTGCTGATCCGCTGTCCCAGACGGCCAGGCTCCCAGTGTAGTGCTCACCCCGTACCCACACAATGCTCTCCCCGTGCCCCAGCGCAGTGTTCACCCCGTGCCCAGCGCAGCGCTCTCTTCCAATGCCCCAGTGCAGCACTCTCCCCGTGCCCCAGCGCAGTGCTCACCCCGTGCCGTCCCGGCGACTCACGACTGCGTTTGGTGGCAGGAAGCTGCGGGAGGTGCTGCAGCAGCGGGTGATCAAGTTCCTCCTGGAGCAGGGCAAGAAGGATCCGGAAAAGTTCCTCAAGTTCTACGATGATTACGGGCTCTTCGTCCGCGAGGGCATCGTGACGGCCACAGACCAGAACGTCAAGGTCTGTGTCACCCCCACACCGAACCACTGCCCCACCCTGCCACCCCCAACTCAGTGCAACGTAGAACACTAAAACAAGTCGTTCGGCCCACAATGTCTGTGCAGATATGATCCCAGGTTAAGATGACGTCCTCTACCTACACGTGATCCACATCCATCCATTCTCTGCATATTCATGTGCCTATCTAAAAGACTCCTAAACATACTCTCGCATCTGCCTCCACCACCATCCACGGCAGCCATCGCTTTCTATGTAAAAAAAAAACATGCCGCACACATCTCCTTTAAACTTTGCCCCTCTCTCTCCTTAAAGTTATGCCCTCTCGTCTTTGACATTTCCACCCTGGGAAATGGATTCAGTAAACATTTGTAGCAGCTCCCAGCCAGCCATGGGAGTGTGTGGACAGCTGGTCTGTTTATGATGGGAGAGGTATCTCTATCCAACGCTCACATACATAAGACTGGCAGAGTGGCGCGGCGGGTAGACCTGCCGCCTCACAGCGCCAGAGACCCAGTTTCGATCCTGACCGTGTGTGCTATCTGTGTGGAGTTTGCACGTTCTCCCTGTGAGCACGTGGGTGCTCAGGTTTCCTCCCACATCCCAAAGACGTGCGGGTGTTGTCAGTTAATTGGTCTCTGTAAATCGCCCCTAGTGTGTACAGAGCAGGTGAGAAAGTGGGATAACATAGAACTAGTGTGAACGGGTGATCGATGGTCAGCAGGAACTCGGTGTGCCGAAGGGCCTGTTTCCATGCTGCATCTTTACACCAAACACGACGTCTAGTGTGCAGTTCCCTAGACTGGGCCTGGGCACCTCTTGTCACCCTGCACACCAGCCCACAGCAGCAGTGCCATTCCCAGCTGCAGGAGTGCCACATTGGCACCAGTGCAGTGCCGGGGCCTGTCCTGCCGCTGCCGCTCCCCCCCTCCAGCCCTGCACCATCCCGGCTGTGGTGGAGCTGCTGCCTTTAACGGGCGCCCTATTCCTCCAGGAGGAGATCGGGAAGCTGCTGCGGTTCGAGTCGTCGGCACTGCCGGCGGGAGAGGTGAGCAGTCTGGCAGAGTACGGCGGCAGGATGAAGGCTGGCAGCCGCAACATCTACTACCTGTGTGCCCCCACACGCCAACTGGCACTGCACTCGCCCTACTTCGAGGCCATGAAGCAGAAGGAGATGGAGGTGAGAGTGGGGGAGTGCGGGGGTGGGGTTAGAGCAAAGTGGGGGCGCGGGGGGGGGGGGGGGGGGGTGGTGATTTAGAAGGGAAGCCCCCACTGGGGCTGCAGCCCCTCCTCATCGCCAATCGGGAGTGTTCCATTGTCACACGTACCGGAACCTGCTGTCAGCTCAATCCTGACCTCAGGTGCTGTCTGTGTGGTGTTTGCACATTCACCCTATGACCTCACCCCAAACGTCACCCATCCAGAGATGACCCGCTGAGTTACTGCAGCACTTTGTGTCTTTTAAGGTTTAGAGCAGGGGTGTGAAACGCACAGGGGTCCGATCTGGCCCACGGGATGATTTACCCGATGCCAGAGCAGGCTGCAGCTGTCCGCAGTGCCGGATGGGGCTGCGTTCGCGGCACGATCCGGCGCGCATGAAGTCACATTTTGCCCGTGACCTAAAATGGGTCTGACACCCCTGGTTTGAGGGACAGGGGCCCCTTGTTTGGCATGGATTGGGTGGGCCGAAGGGCCTGTTTGCGTACTGTGACTGTAAAACCCCCCTTGTTGTGCCCGCTGCAGGTTCTTTTCTGCTACGACCAGTTTGATGAGCTGACTCTGCTGCACCTGCGTGAGTTTGACAAGAAGAAGATGATCTCGGTGGAGACCGGCATCGTTGTGGACCACTACAAGGAGGAGAAGTACGAGGACAGCAAGGCAGGTACGACCCCCGGTGGCAGGTACAATGGTATGTGTGGTGTGGGCAGGTACTGTGGTGGGTGTGGTGTGGGCAGGTACTGTGGTGGGTGTGGTGTGGGCAGGTACTGTGGTGGGTGTGGTGTGGGCAGGTACTGTGGTGGGTGTGGTGTGGGCAGGTACTGTGGTGGGTGCGTTACTGTTGCGGGGCCAGGGCAAGGAAGCTACAGAGTGGGGTGGCCACGCCCGGCCAGACTCAGGGTGTGTTGCACTCACACTGAACTACTCTTGCTGCAGTGGGATCAGTGAAGATCCTTAGCAAAACACAAAGTGCTGGAGGAACCCAGCGGGTCAGGCAGCATCTGTGGAGGGAATGGTCAGACGATGTTTCATTTGGGTCCCTTCTTCAGACCATTCCCTCCACAGATGCTGCCTGACCCACTGGATTCCTCCAGCACTTTGCTCAGGATTTCAGCACCTGCTGTTCCTCATGTGTCAGGTGAAGATTTAGTGCAGTAGCAGCGGCTGGTCGATCAGACGGGGACCGGAGAGCCTGGGTCTGCTAGAGGTTTGAAAAGCAACAGTTGAACTCACATTGTCTCAAACTGTCATTTTGAACAATTATAATTATACGGGTTGTGAAGACGGCGCAGTTTAAGCCGTGACCCCATTGGTCGATAGAACGGACCCCCAAAGGCCTCGTGGATCTGACAGCCTACCATGTCTACACCTCTCATAATGTTGTACACTTCTCCTTCCAGCGACGGAGCGCCTGTCTGATGCCGAGGCGGAGGGGCTGGTGGCCTGGATGAGAAACGGTCTCGGAGAGCGGGTGGCCAACATCAAGGTAACAGTCAGAGGCACGAGCCCCAACCTGTAGCGTCAACCACCCTTCCCCTACAGATGCTGCTTGACCCACTGAGTAAACCACCTTCCTCACGCAGTGGCCATTGAAGGGTCTGGAATCACGTAACATAGACAGACCATTCCGCCCATCATATCCATGCCAGCCATCCACTAATCCCATTTCCTGCAATTAATTTGTGACTTCTGGCACTGCAATCTGTTACACAGATCCCATTCACTACACTCTCCCTATTCCCCCCATTACCTACAATCCCCCCATTTTCCAACAACAATGTAAACCACCACCCCGCTCCCCCGCCGCATTTCACGTTTTGTGCACGGTGTGAGTCTCTTCCCCCCTCCCCCCAGCGCTTGGGATGCATATGCCCTGTTGTGCGGAGAGGTTTGTGGCAACAGGTCCCAATGGTCCCCGCGTGGGTTTGTAGACCTCGATTAGACCCCTCGCTCCCCCTCTACATGTGCGTTTGCGACGAGGGGTTGGGGTTGGGGGGGGGGAGGGGTGTTGGTGCTGGGTGCAATCAGTCTGTATCTCCCCTTAACAGCTGACGCCGCGCTTGGACACACACCCGGCCATGGTGACGGTGCTGGAGATGGGCGCCGCCCGGCACTTCCTGCGCACACAGCAGCTGGCCGGCTCCAGCGAGGAGCGGGCACAGGTCCTGCAGCCTACCCTGGAGATCAACAGCAGGTCAGCATCTAGGGAGGGGGCTCTGTGGATGGAGGGTGGGAGAAGGCTCAGGCCGAAAGGGAGCAGACTTGGGATGGCGGTGGTTCAGTGACTCTGGCAGAGCTGCCCCTCACAATGTGTCCTTTTGCAGCCACGTCCTGATCAAGAAGTTGAACGAGCTGCGGGATGGCGATCCGGAGCTGGCCTGCTTGCTGCTTGACCAGGTGAGGGGTCCATCATCGGTATCCGGCACTGTGGCAAGGCTGCGAGGGGTCCAGTTTAGAGCACTGAGGTCCTGCGCCCTTCAAATGGCAGGAGTGTAATCCAGACTCTGCAGGCAGAGGGGAGTAGTTTAACTGGGCTTCATGTTCGGCATGGACATTGTGGGCCAAAGAGCCTGTTCCTGAGCTGTACTATTGTATGCTGTGTGCACTGTGACTTGGACGACACCACCTGGCAGCATTTTTGCTCGTATTGCAACTAGACATTTTTTTGATTGCTGCTTGGATTAATTCCTGTATCCCCACACCATTGCTACAGACTTCCTGTGACAATAAAGTGTCATTGAGCTATTGATAGCAGCAGGTTTGTGGCAGGGTGGCTGGATGGCCTTACATCGGCGACACCAAGCACGGACTAAGCGACCGTTTCATTGAACACGCGCTTGGTCCACCAAGACCTGCTAGATCTCTTGGTTGCTAACCGGTGTAACTCCCCTTCCCATTCCCACACTGGCCTTTCTGTCCTGGGCCTCCTCCATTGTCAGAGTAAGGCCACACACAAACTGGAGAACCAAACCTCATATTTTGCTTGGGTAGCATATCACCCAATGGTATTAACATTAAATTCTCCAAGGTTAGGTAACGTCTAACTAACCCTTCCCCCCCCCTTTCTCCCCCACACATGCCTCTTCCCTCGCTTGTGCCCACCTGGACTGCCGCCCATTTCTCCCCCCCCCCCCCCCACACCCGCTACCTTCCTCTCTGGCTTTTACAATCTGCAATACCCCAAACCTGTCTTGCACCTACTGTTATCTCTTGCCTTTGTTCCAACCATCTGCCTGTCAACCCCCTCCCCCTTATAATTAGTCTGAAGACCCAAAAAGTCTCCTACCCACGTCCTCTAGAGATGCTGCCTGACGCTGAGTTACTCCAGCACACTTTGGCCTTGCCCTGACCCGGTGCTGCAGATCATTGCAGCGCTGCCGCCCGCCACATGATGGCGGCAGTGAGCAGTCTGCGGGCGGGCGGGCTGCACTGCTGCTGCTGGCGGTGGTCGGTACTGCAGGGAGGGGCGGACAGGTTCTGAGCCTGGGGAGAGGTGGTAGGCAGATTTCATTTACCCTCCCTGTCTTCATTTACTGTCCATACCTCTGTCTGCCGTTCTTCCCTCACTCACTCGCCCAGGTGTAGCAGGAAGTTTGCAGCCTGTGTGATTTCATTCTGCGGTAATTCGGCCCATTGTGTCCCTGCTGCCTCTTTGATGGATCTTAGATCCGCTTCTCTTAACAGCATTAATGAACAGAGTGATCTTGGGTCCTAAGGCTCCCTGAAATGTTTAGAGGGATGTGGGCCAAACATAGGCAGGTGGGACTAGTGTAGATGCAGCAACTTGGCTGGCATAGCTGAAGGGCCTGCATCTGTGCTGCATAGCTCTATGAAAGTGACAATTAAGGGCATTAAGTATAAGAGTCAAGAAGTCATGATGCAACTTCATATTTGGAGTATTGCGTGCAGTTATGGTCACCCCGTTACAGGAAGTATGTGAAGGCTTTGAAGAGGGTGCAGAGGAAGTTTACTACAATGCTGCCAATATTGGAAGGTATTAGCCATAAGGAGATTTTGGACAAACTTGGATTGTTTTTCTGGAATGTCAGGTTGGGGGGGGAGGAGACCTGATAAGATATATAAAATTATGAGATGTAGACGGTGGTGTATGAAACTGTTATGGGACATAGCTGGGGTAGATAATCAGTCTTTTATCCAGGTCAGGGTGTCTAGGATTGGAGGATAAAGATTTAAGGTGAGAGGGAAACGATTTAATGAGGACTTGAGCAACTGGTTTTTACCACAGGCTGGTGGGGCTAGCCTTGCTAACGAGCTGCCAGAGGGCGTGGTAGGAACTGCATTGGAATGGTGGCCCAAACCCATGCAAGTGAGGCTAGCCTTGGTTGGTGTTGTGATCAGCATGGATTAGTTGGACCAAATGGCCTGTTTCCCTGCTGCTCTGAATTGTCCGAGGGGCAGCGTGTGCCACCCCAGTGGGCACCAGGAGGTGAGGCTGTGTTCCATGCCTTCGGTGGGCTCGGGTTCCAGAGAGTGCTGCGTTCGGTGAGGCTGGGTGTGAGCAGAGGCCTCCGGAGACCTGCTGTGACCAAGAGTCTGCTTCATTTCAGATCTATGACAACGCCATGATCGCCGCAGGGCTGAACGACGACCCTCGCCCCATGATCGGGCGGCTGAACCAGCTGCTGAGCCGGGCCCTGGAGCGCAGCTAAGGCATCACCCATCGGTCAGTCACCCACCCCAGTGACGTGCGGTAATACTCCATGTCAATGATCCCCCAGTGACACCCACTCCCAGCCCTGCGCCTAGACTGTGAAATTACACAAATGTTACACACTATAATATAATCTGTGAATAAAATCATTACGAGCTTTGATGTCTCACTCTGTACTAGCCTCCCTATCCTGTGATGTTTTACCTATGAGAGGGAAGATTTAAAAGGGACCTGAGTGGCAGCTTTTCCACACAGAGGGAGGGGGGGGTCTATGGATCGAGCTGCCAGGGACATGGTTGAGGCAGGTAATGTGATGCAGCCAGAGCCGCTGCCTCACAGCACCAGAAACCCAGGTTTGTTCCTGACCTCGGGTGCTGTCTGTATGGTGTTTGTACGTTCTCCCTGTAACTACATGGTTTTTCTCTGGGTGCTTTGGTTTTCTCCCATATCCTAAAGACGTGCAGGTTTGTAGATTATTTGATCTTCTGTAAATTGCCCAGAGTGTGTAGAGAGTGAATGAGAAAATAGGATAGCAGAACTAGTGGGAACTGGTGATCGATGGTCGGCGTGGACTCAGAGGGCCGAAGGTCCTGTTTGCATGCTGTAACCCTAAACTAAACTATGTTAATAACAACATTTAAAAGGCACTTGGACAGGTACACGGATTGGAAAGATATTGAGATATAAGAGACTAATACAATGGGATGCTGGAGTAACTCAGCGGGACAGGCAGCATCTCTGGATTGCACTAGTACAGAGCTTGGATGGGCTGAATGGAGCATGTTTCCAGATAAAAGCTGGAGAAATGGTGGGAGATGAGATTTGCAACAGGGAAGTGCTGTCTAAAAATAAACGGTGTTGGCTGGTGTGTGCAGTGGGAAGGCGAACGGCTGTGAGTGGCAGATGCAAGCAATGGCTCTGCACGGAGCTGGTGTACAGATCATGTCTGTGGTTGGCTGTATCCTGGCATTTGCACTCCTGGCTGCAGTGTCGTAACTGAGCCGATCTCGGTGTACCAGGCACCAGCTGTCTTATCTCTTCTCAGCCTTCACCATCTCTCTCCCTGTTCTGAGCAGTCATGGGCCAAACTATCACAATTTTCAGGATTAATTCAGTCTTTGAGCACCTCAAAGCAAGACAAGTAGTCACCTCCTCCCCTCCTCCAACTCTCCACTTCCTCCATCTCTTCCCCATCCTGTGCCCAATACCACCCCCCACACAGTGCTGAGGCCTGGCATAGCCCGGTGGGACCCTGGTGCAGGGGGATGTGATGGTGAGCAGATAAACCCTGTCCCTCTCTACACCAGGCCCAGCCTGAGCCTACCGGAATTGGTGTCAGTCGCTGAATCTCCACTGGCCGTGAAATATTAATCCGGTGAATAGTTGACGCTGTTGCAAACCAAACACTGCGTTAATGAGTCTTGCAGACGGAGCCAGTGAGACAAACAGCAGGAGGAGGCCATATGGCCCTTCAAACCTGTCCCACTGTTCACCCGTCACTTCACTGCCTTAACCACATCAAATGCAGGGTGAGTCAGCATTAAGATGAGAGGGGCAAAGTTTAAGGGAGATGTGTGGGCAAGATTTTTTACATGGAGGCGGTGGGTGCCTGGAAAGTTCTGCCAGGGCTGGTTGTGGAGGCAGATACGACAGTGGCATTAAGAGATTTGGATAGGGCACATGGATATGCAGGGAATGGAGAGAGATATGGGCACTGCGCATCTATCGTCTATCATATTGTTCAATTTGTACTGTACATATTCTGTTGTGCTGCAGCAAGTAAGAATTTTGTTGTTCTATCTGGGACATGAGACAATAAAACACTCCTGAGTGGCAAAGGGTGGAAAAGAGGCAATGATATAAGGTTGGAGGAGTTGAGGGACCAGGCCTCATAGGCAGGACTCCAAATCACAGATCACCACTAAAGGTGAGGCTAAAGGCAAGGGTGGCCAAGAAGTTTCTTCTTGCTCACAGCAGCAACGTTAATTCCTGTGTGTGATCCGACGCAGTTTGTTATAAATCACCTCCTCTGCAGTGTCCTTAGGATGGCACTGTTATCTGTTCCATGACACAGAGAAAGTATCCCAGGTGCTATCAAGGACAGCAGCTAAGCTGCTGCCTCACAGCAGAGACCTAGGTTTGATATAATTTCAAGTGCTGTTTGTGTGGAGTTTGCATGTTCTCCCTGTAACCACATGGGTTTCCTCCACATTTCAAATTCATGCAGGATTTTAGTTTAATTGACCCACTATAATTTACTCCTGGTGTAAAGGGAGTAGGTGCAAAAATTGGGTAACAGAATTAGGGTGATGGTCAGCATGGACTCCAGGCCAAAGAGCCCGTTTCCATGCTGCATGTCTAGAAAAAAAAAAGAGCTGATCAAATTCTTGGGCACTTTCACCTCTCACCTGAAGCCCATAATCTTCCAGTTCTTGATTCTCCTACCTTGGATAAAAGACTTGCTCAGGCCATCAAGTCCTGGCAGCAGCCTCATAAATTTTCTTTGCACTCCTAAGCTATTCTTAGCATTTTAGGATTGACAAGCTGATTGTGTGAATTAGACACCAGGAACTGCAGATGCTGAAATCTTGCCTGGAACTTAGTGCTGGTGTAACTCAGCAGGTCAGGACCTAGATAGACGATGTTTCAGGTCAGGACCTTCTATTTGGCTGCAGCTTCCACTGAAGGGGGACAAACCATGCAGTGCTTCCCTGGAGCTGGACTGAAAGACACTAGCGGAGGAAAGGTTGAAGGTCATGGATCATTCTGGAGCAATGACAGACACAGGATTAGGGACTTCAGAGAATGATTAATGAGCTGTTACCAGCTGGAAAATAACATCACACTGTCCCTGCTGTTGTCCTGGGGTAGGCTGGCAAGAGCAAGATTGGGAAAATAAAAATGTCCGTGCCAGTGACTTTATGAACAAGGGAAAGTTGTGGCAAAGGAAGTTTATTTAATCAACTGCAGCATTGTCCTTGCTGAGGGGACACAAGAAGATTGAGACAGATTGAATATTGGAATGGAAACTGAAATCTCATAAATTTAGTGAATAAACAGAATGGATAAGGGGCTTTGGGTTTAATCAGGCGACTACTTTTAACATTGTATTTGGTTTAGGGTGGGAAATTCCCCCAATACTACACCGGGCATTATCAAAAACCATTCTTAAAGCACTCCAGAACTTGGGAGGAACCAAACACAGCAGTTAGGGTGAATGAAGTTTTATGGTAGCAGGATTGGAAACTGTACAATCCCTCATACAACTCCAGTGCCAGCCTTGGATGCAAAACACAGATGACAGCGGTACATCGTAATTGTTTAACAGGAGGCCTATGGATATATAAAGAGTAAAAAAAGAGGCACGAGTGGACTTTGGGCTGCTGGAGAATGATACAGAAGTGATAACTGGAGATCAATAAATATCTTTTTTGCATCAGTCTTTACAGTGGAAGACACCAACAGTGTGCCTGCAATGCTAGAGAGTCAGGGGGTGGAAGTTAGTGGAGTGGCGATTACCAAGGAGAAGGCACTAGGAAAACAGAAAGGTCTGAGAGTGGATGTCACCTGGACTGGATGGACTGCACCCCAGGGTTCTGAAGGTGGCCTTAGTGTCACTAAAGTTTGGAAATAGAAAATTGCAAATATCACCCTGCTGTACAAGGGAGCAAAGTAGAAGAACAGAAACTATAGGCTGGTTAGACTGACTTCTGTGGTTGGTAAGATTCTAGAGTCAATTATAAAGGATGACATTATGCAGTAGTTCAAAATAAAATAGCCCAAAGTCAGCATGGTTTTATGATGGGGAGATCTTGTCTGATGAATCTGCTGGAGTTCTTTGAGGAAGTTAATAGCAAGACAGAGAGGAGGGAGTCTGTAGATGTTGTTTACCTAGATTTTCAGAAGACCTTCGATAAGGGGCCGCACGTTAGACTGTTGAGAAGACGAATGTCCATGGTATTAAAGGGAAGATACTAGCATAGATAGTGGGTTGGCTGGATGGCAGAAGGCAAAGAGTTGAAATAAAAGGCACTTGTTAAAGTTGGCTGCCAGTGACTAGCGGAGTTCCCCCGGTGCTGGGGCACTTCTCTTCATGTTGTACATTAATGATTTGGACAAGGATGTTTTGGATATTCTGTTTAAGAATAAGCAGTAAGCCATTTAGAACAGAGATGAGGAAACACTTTTTCACAGAGTTGTGAGTCTGGAATTCTCTGCCTCAGAGGGCAGTGGAGGCCGGTTCTCCGGATACTTTCAAGATAGAGCTAGATGGGGCTCTTAAAGATAGTGGGGTCAGGGGATATAGGGAGAAGGCAAGACTTGCCACACCCCCCCCCACGTGAATGTGGCTTCAGGCACAGGTGATCAGTTTACTTTAGCGATACAGTGCAGAAACAGGCCAGTCGGCCACCTAAGCCTATGCCAACCAGCTCTACCGTTGCGCCACCATATCAAAGCATGAAGCAGAACTGCTGATATATGGCAAGGCACATTACAACCTGGTGCTTGCCTCCATCTTGTAGACTGGATAGACTCGGTTTGTACTCGCTAGAATTTAGAAGATTGAGGGGATCTTATAGAAACGTACAAAATTCTTAAGGGGTTGGACAGGCTAGATGCAGGAAGATTGTTCCCGATGTTGGGGAAGTCCAGAACAAGGGGTCAGTTTAAGGATAAGGGGGAAGTCTTTTAGGACCGAGATGAGAAAAACATTTTTTACACAGAGTGGTGAATCTGTGGAATTCTCTGCCACAGTAAAGTAGTTGAGGCCAGTTCATTGGCTATTTTTAAGAGGAAGTTAGATGTGGCCCTTGTGGCTAAAGGGACCAGGGGGTATGGAGAGAAAGCAGATACAGGATACTGAGTTGGATGATCAGCCATGATCATATTGAATGGCGGTGCAGGCTCGAAGGGCCGAATGGCCTACTCCTGCACCTATTTTCTATGTTTGTACAAAAAGTAGAAAATGGAGCTCAACTCAAACCAGCATTCGATCAGGGTTCTGATCTGGATCAGCAGGTGACATGGTGGGTGATTCTGCAGTTTCAGATACTGACTTCAGCACCACAGAGCAACTGACACTTTGCACAAATCCAAGTAGCAGGCTGGTAAATCAACAATGCTGGCTTCCAGTATGCTGCTGCCACATGTTTGTAATTCCAGCAGGATAGATGCTCTTGAACCAAAACAGTGTTTAGATAATAAAATGTGAGGCAGCTGCCACATAGTGGAGGAGATTTTTTTTATTTGGAAACATCAGAAGTGTGAAGCCCACAGCTGGTTGCACACCTTATGATTAGCCATACATTTTACTACTGGAAACATTTACATGTGTCTCAGGATGTTAAAAACACAAGTAGAACTCACTCCAATACCAGTACACAAAAGGACTATGATCAGATCCAATCGTTACCAATTATTACATCCAAGGAGATCTGAGCAACACAGTTACTGACAGTGCAACAATCTACTATATCATGGGGACTCCAGAAATCTTGCTCCATTATAATAATGTATGAGTATCTTAAATAAAATCCAGTGAAAGAAATGAAATTTACAATTCTAATTTAATCTGAGTGCTCCTCAACAGTAATATGGATTGGAAATTGCACGCGTGTCTAGGAGCCACTAAACCCAGCTCTTAAAACCAAATTCAATACCTAATACACACACGACAGACAAATCACTAACATTGTGCATTTACAAGAGATTGACTACCAAATTGAGACAACTGTACACATTCTGGAGTTAAGACCATTAGAATGGAGCTGAATGTTATATTTGTGAGATTTATTTTGTGGAAAGGATCAGAGCAACAATCAAGCCATACAGTCCCAACACTTCAGCAAAAATAAGGATGAGGATCATTCCGACAAATAACCTCGGCTGCTGTGCAGTTCCTCGTACTCCAGCATCACCTACTATGCCAATAGCAAAGCCGGCAGCAAGACCACTCAGTCCCACGCTCAATCCAGCACCGAGCTGCAGGAAGCTCCTGTAACACAAAAAAAAAGTTTAAACCGTTCGACCTGCTGAGAAAGCTAGAGACCACACATCAATGGCTCGAGTTGTAGAGTAACACCAAGTGAATGTTCACACTGACTTTACACTCAGAGCTCCTTTAGTCTATGGTCACCACAGGCTAGTGTGAGTACTGAGGCATGGTCACAGGCCAGAATAACCCACTGCAGGCAGGGAATGTCACATCTTTACATTTGGAATGAAGCCCACATTCAGGAGAAGTGGGCATGTTTAAAGCCATGGAGATGAGTTACCAATGTACTAGTCAGGTTAATAATTATCCACAGACATGCAACATACACAAAAGGAATTCCAAAGGATCTGTGCAGAAGGTCCACGATGGATGTTAGATTTAAGAAGGTGCACATGGAACACAGATCTAGTCCTGCAGGATGATAAGAATCTGAATGTAGGCAGCATCAGATTTAACTAGGTAACTTCTACATTGTCTGAGAAACAGGTCAGAGAATAAATACCCTGGTTCAATGGTTAGATGATGATCATCATTGATCTAGCAGAATTTCTAGTCAATGGATTCTTTAACACAAACTTCACTATAGAGTTCAAAATTTAACGGCAAGGGCAAAGTTCAGTAACTCGTGCTATTATTAACTATGGCAAGGTCAAATGTTTGCGAACTACACAGACTGAATGATGCATGTAGATGATTTCCAATGGCAATTCTGATGTCTGATAAAGTATTTAATACCCATAGTCACCCATTCTAATCAAATGTTACAACTAGAAGGTTTAAAGCCAATATTACTATACGTGTAGGAAGGAACTACAGATGCTGGTTTACACCGAAGATAGACAAAATGCTGGAGTAACTCAGCGGGTCAGGCAGCACCTCTACAATATGGTTACATTGGCAACCTGCAGAGATTTCTAATCAAGCAGGTACACAAAATTGCTGGAGGAACTCAGCGGGTGCAGCAGCATCTATGGAGCGAAGGAAATAGGCGACGTTTCGGGCCGAAACCCTTCTTCAGACTGATGGGGGGTGAACTAGACCTTGAATTTCTAATCAAGCAGATAGCCAGCTTTACTGTCAAAAAGACAACCATATATTGTTTCCAGAGAATATGCAATATCTCTGCTGGTAGAGCCGCAGCAGAGGCACTACCCCGATAGCTGGTGCGAAAACCTGCCTGCCCAGCATGGACTCCTGGCTGCACCCTGGACAACGCAAGCACAGGACATCCCCGAGTCATGTCAGTGCTTCTCCATGTGGAGAGATCAAGTGGATCCAGTGCTCCCAGCCCAGCGAGCTTGCTGCTGGAGACATCTGATCTAGGAAAGCGATACAGCAAAAAAAGAGAGCAGCTCAAAATCCCACATTGTAGCAGCTAGCAGCCATGCCACCCACCCTGGCCTGCCCAACGTCCCTCACGTGAGCCATGGAGATTCCTTGCTGGGTTCAGATATTATGGCTGTGCTATAAACCTCCGTGTGCAATTATATAATGACAACAGAGATTCCATTAGCCATCTTGTTTCTGGGAATTCAGAGACTCATGATCAGGTATAACTCAGCCACTAATTCCAAAATTATATCTCATCTTTGACAGAGGTACCACTAAAGGCCAACAAATACATGAAGGCAAACAAAGCTGTAATAGCATCACATTGTCTCTACCCAACAATGACATCAGGATAAACAGGAATTGCTGAATTCAACATCTATTGTTACACGATCTATGCCGATTAATACATCAAGGTAGCAAGAGCTCCTGTATCTCAATATTAGTCCCAATCTCAGTTTTATGCCAAGGGCAGATGCTCAAAGATCTGAATTCTTACACAATAACTTACTCCATATTTACTTGTTTAGCTGCTGCTACTGATTAATTGTACAAGCAATCCTCAGCAGACCCAAACCAATCGACAGGTAACATTAATCTATTGATTCTGTTCTCACCGCACAACTATGCTGAAGGGAACAGCACCACAATATTTTACAAACAGTAGCAACAAGGCTCCAAACACTTTAGTGAATTTCCTCTGCACAATTCAGAAGCATCACCTAACTAGACCTTGAACTCAGCACTGCAGCAAGATGGGTCTCAACCCAAAACGTCACCTATTCCTTTTCTCCAGAGGTGCTGTATGACCCGCTGAGTTACTCCAGCTTTTTGTGTCTATAGTTTACACCAGCATCTGCAGTTCCTTCCTTCATAGATTCATTTTATGCCTGGTTTCTAACAGCAGTCACCACCTAAAAATGCAAAATGGTAATTTGAAAAAGGCTCTAGAACAAATCTCCTTCTGGCTCAGGGAAATAATGCATTTAGGGGCAATTCATCCAAGCATCAAACCACAAACTCAGAATTTTCACTATATGATAAAAGATCCTTTGCCCATTCCCTGGTAGCCCCAATATCCCATTCTACAACTGTAGAACAATTAAAAATTTTTTTTTTTTAACAATGCCTGTCCCTGCCCAGTTGTGGATACTAGTTAGGTCCTTATTTGGAGACGTCTGCAAGATCACATTTTCTTGTCACTTCAAGTACACCTACAGCAATCTATTTAGAGCCAGACTGCTCCTCTGGAATAACATGCACAACATCCAAGCCAAAGTAAAGCTAAAAAGACTAAAGCAAACTGCAGGCTACATGACACCACACCTCAAAGGTCACTTGCAAAACATCAGGTGCTGCTAGGTAGTTCTCCAATTTGGCTCCACCTCTGCCACAGACTCAATGATAGTATTTACTTGCCACTAAATTATAAAGCACCAGTGAGGCAAAGAGATTAAAGTGTACAGCTACCGCTTAAAATGGTGTATTTTGCCAGTGACAAATTGTTTCTGGCAATCACAGCTGCCATCTTGATTTCTGGACATTAAAATAAACCAATTTTAAACAGTGCTGTCTGCTACTAGGCCCATTCCAATACTGTACCCACCAATATGCCAATTTCAGAATACTACTCTTGTTTTGAAGACAAAGTCCTAGAGCTTCCCTTCCACTCCCCTCTTTCTCATACCCACTCCGCTCCCTGCCACCCCAGTCCTTTCCATCTATTTTTGTCAAAGGCCTTTAAAATTATTTGACAAGCTCTGCCCTGCAATTACTGCCAACCCTTTCTTTAGGTATCGTGGAGCAGCTTATATGATATCCACAAATATCCCAAGGACAACCAAGGCAGTTTGTAGACCCATTACCACCAAGATGGCGGCTTACAATCATCTAAATGGAATAAGCCCAAAACGCACGCACTATGGGAAAGACAAACATTAAAGCTTCAGGTTGCAGGTTCTGGAGGCAGTCTGATCTTGACTCAGTATGAATGTCACCTTTCTACAACACCCATAACTATTCACTTCCTTATGCTGACAAAATTAGTTAATTTAATACAACAACCTGTGAAGTATCCGAGCGAGAGACTTACTTGAATAATGTTATCTTTTCTGTGAGTGAATTGGCAATTAGCACTGCCACCACCAGTCCATAGATAGCAATGATACCTGCCATGACGACAGGGATGATGGATTTCATGATTAGTTCAGGCCTCATGACAGACATGGCAGCAATTCCTGTACCACTCTTAGCCGTTCCATAAGCCGCTCCTAGAGCTATGGAGGAAAGAGGCCAATTAAACACTTGTTCAAATCCAATATATTCCCAGTTGTACAAGATGCTTTGAATGGTTCACACGTTGAAAATAAACTGGTACATTAGCTGCAACACTGCTCAGGAGCAAGTCAGAACAGCGGTAACTGGAAGCAGAAGCTAGAGAAATTATTCATCAACATAATTCAGTGTACTGCTTCCACAGATCTGCAGCGTGCACAGGAAGGCAGCAGATGGTCGAGTCAGCTGCGATCATTGTTACTGGCAAATCATCCATTTTAACCAGAATAAAATCCAATAGAAAGTTTAAAGATTGCAGAAAGGAATGCTCAAAATCTTCATATGATCCAGAATATAGAAAGTCTTGGACAGGCCTATTACCACTCAGCCTCAATGCCATCTTTAACCAAAGAGCAAGTTCACTGTGAGAACTACAGCCCACAAATGTTTTTAACGTCAATTTTCAGAGGTTTAGATAGAACTAAAATGCACCATTTGCCAATATCCAGGGCAGAGACCATAATCTATAACCTATGGGACTCTTCCAATTGAAAAGTGGGGTGGAAAATTACAAATAGGAACAAGTGGTGTGCAATGTTTGATCTCAAATCCATTTGCCATTTGATTGGATCAATTACTGAGTTACTCCACCTTCAATATAAATCAGAAATCACAAACTTGAATGAAAGACTGAGGAATTAGTGCAGCCATTTACAATATAGTCTCAAAAAGATAGGATAACAACCCAATCTCTTTGCATCACTTTATCTGCAGGTAGGTTCTTCAAGTACATGTCATTACCCGCAACCATCTCCTTTGGTTTCTGACATATTTCATGCATGCCAAATTAAATCTTCCCCAGCCTTGTTCCAAAATTAAACACTCTGCCCCATCAAATCTCCACAGCTACAATTTATAGTCCTTTGGAATATCTTATATCGGCACCTCTCCAATATAAACACCTTCACTGGAATTGTGACTAGAATTATGTGCAATACTCAAACTATCATGAAACCTGGAGTTCTAAAATCACCTCAAGCAATACTGGAATCGCTCAGCTAATATCTCATGGCTTGATCACAACTGCCATGCTACTTAAGGACCTTGGAAGTACACGCCAAGATGCCTATTCCACCCCTCCTTCATGCAATGTATTTTAAGCGGTTCTCAAATGCAAGGCTTTGTCCCATTCCACCAGCCAAATCCTCTCCCTTGTTGTCAGCCCAGTACTGGCACAGCCTTCAGTCACACCCATTCTCTGGAACTCCCATACCGTTCTTCCAATCTTAAAAAGGATTTGACCTTGCTGCGTCATTTCTAATGCTCAATCATTTTCATAAGGCACCTCAGACCAACTCTGGGCAACGTGCAATGATTAAAGGTTATAAACCAGAATACAAAATCATTTCAGTAATTTTATGGAACCTCCACGATTGTGGAATGTACTTGTTGAAACTACAGGAACAAAACTGGATTAATAAAGCTGTGATTATAGCAATCAGAACAGCATTCCTTTAAGCAAAGAGCTGAAGACAAAGCAAATGACAGCATACAAATCCAAAGTCAACCAGTTCAACTGGTATCCATTGCCATTTGTTTCCCTAAACTGGGCCGTTCCACTTTCAAGGGAGAGGGAATATTTTAGTTGTGCAAACAGATTAAAACCCAAAGTTATTAGTCAATGTTAGGCGATGTTTTCAACTTCCAAACCAGTTCTAGCAAGCCACAACCAAAGATAACTTTTGGATTTGGGAAGAACGCGTTTCAACAGCTCAGGACAAGATTATTCTGCTACGGTTTAAGTCTACAGCTGCTTTGAGAAAATAAATAGCAAAAAGTTATTTAGATCAACTTCAAGGTTAAGGAGATTTACAACATTCCTGTCGCTTCCATCTAATTTCCTTGAAAGCCACTCATGCACATCAACTCTACTTTGATACTCGTACCATGTACAGAAACGGGAGCTGACCAAGTTAGATGCAAGTTTAAGATAAATGAACAATTCAAATCACAGAACAATGTCGTTAAGCAATCTGGCAAATCATTAATCTAACCCAAACCAGCTTCATTTCAACAAGTGACATTAAATGAGGAAGGGCACCACCAGACATGATGGTCGGTGGGGACGCTACAAGCCGGCGCCCTGTCAGCAGCGTGCCCGTTTTTTTCTACTTTTTTTGTTTTTTTAGTATGTTTTTAATGTTCCTCTGTGCGTTTTGAGTGGGGGTGGTGAGGGGGAAACCACTTCGGTCGCCTCCTCCACGGAGAGGTGACTTTTTCCAGGTCGCCTCCCCCGTGGCCTATCAACAAGGATCGGCGCTGCCTTTCCCGGAGACGCGCCCGGGGCTTCAGCGGTGGGCGAGCTCTCGCTGGGGCTCGCCGGAGGGGAGCACTCCATTTCGCTGGCCCGTGGCAGCCGGCAGCCTGAAGCCGCGGTCTGCACAGCTCCAGATGGCGCGGCGTCTAGAGCCCGGGATCTCACGTTGGGGACCCGGGGCGTAGAAGAAGCTTCCGCCGCTGGCCCGCAGCCAACTTCTACCGCGGGCGCGGCGACGACTTACCATCAGGAGCGTAGTCCCTCGCCGGGGATCCCTGGAGGGGAGCTTCGTCTGTCGGCCCTGCAGTCTGCGGTGCTTCTGGCTGCGGCGCGAACTTTAAATCTTCGACCGCCAGCCTACACCAGCCTGAAGCCACAGTCTCCGGTGGGGAAGAGCCGATCCTGGACTTACCTTGACTTTTACCTTGTCCTTTTACCATCTGGACGCCCACAGCGATGGCTGCGGAGGGTTGAGGTCCCGACCACGGGGGAAAATGGAGGAGGATTGGCCAATTTCTGTGCCTTCCACCACAGTGATTAATGCTGCGGTGGATGTTTGTGTTAAATTTTTATTGTGTTTGTGTGTTCTTTATCATTGTATCGCTGCTGACAAATTCATTTCACTTGCACTTTATGTGCAATGTGACGAATAAAACTGATTGATTGATTGATAGTTTAAGCTATTCTAAATATCACATATATTCAAATGCAAATATCCTGAAGGCAGCATTTACCTAGGCTTTTTCCAAACAGGCCATTTGCAGCTCACTTTACTTCAGATTGCTAGCATCTCATGAACCCCCTCCACCGTTAATTTTATATAGTTAAGAATAAAATGTTGGAACAAGCTGGCGGGAATCTGAAATTCAACGGCAATATGCCCACTTAACAAGCTTGAAGATTTGTTTAATCTAATGTATGGGTTGTGTAACGAAGAAACATCAGACAGGCCGCACCTGTACCACTGAATGCCAAATGACAACTTAATTCGAGCAATATCCGAAGGAATAAAAAGACTGGTGAAAGAACTCAGTGAGTCAGGCAGCATATAATTCAGTCCGAAGGGTCCTGACCCAAAACCTCATGCCCATTCCCTCCACAGATGCTGCCTGACCCACTGAGTTCCTCCAGCACTATTTTTTTTTGCTCAATACCATTTGTCTCTACAAGATCAGAGGGATCTTGGCAGGGTAGATGCAGAGGGAACATTCCCTCTGCTGGACAATCAAACAGCAGGAATGAAACAGAAGGCAGTATTTGAGAGTTGATACTTTGGAACTCTTAAGAGTAGTGGAAATTGAATCTGAACAATTACGGCAGAGGAATGAAGTGTTATGGAGGACTAGGCAGGAATGCAGACTTGGTTACAATCTGCGATCGTATCAAATGCCAAGCAGCGTAATACTACCGTATACAGATTGTATCATCCCCAATACCAACCATGATCAAGGAAACTGCATGCTCCGAGAAGAATTTGATTTTTGCCAATCTACAATGTTTATGTTGTCAAATTTATCATTTTCTTAAATACATTACGGGAAATGGTACCTCTATAGTGCTGCCAGTCGGCATTTACCAGTCATACCATCCAAATGCATGATTGCAAAAATAATTTGAGCCATTTTATTGGCTCAAATAAAATGTGGCCAATTTCAATCCCCTAAAGAGGATGCTGCAGCATTGCCTGGCAAATGACATTATCACTTTTCACATAGTAATTCCAGTGATATCAGATGCAGGAAGATTAATTAACAGTCCCAGTGTACTAAACATTAGCAGAGTTAAAATGTTTTGTCTGGAACCCGTGTAACACATTGAAGTCTAGGAGTGGCAATTCAAGGACAGCATGGCTGTTACAGGCAGTTCAAAATGAACGAGAGAGGGTGCTGTGTGCAGAGGCCACAGCCAAACCTCTTGAAGAATCTGCATTTATACTACAGCATTTGTTACCACCAATTTATGTCCTCGGGGTGTTCCAGTACTATTAGTATGAGCACTTGCATGCAGTTAAATTCTACACAGCAATGACTGGACAATAGAGATAAACATTGACCAGGGATAACTTAGTTCAAGTAGTGCTAGGGGACATTTTATGAACAATAAGGGTTGATGTTGTAAATGTGAATGTGAATCTGAAATTGTAAAGTTTGACATCTGTTCAAATGTTAATTTTGTTAACCAATTTGTGGTTGATCATTGCAGATGAGGTTGCATGCTGATAGTGTAAGAACTGCAGATGCTGGTTTAAATCGAAGGAAGACACAAAATGCTGGAGTAACTCAGTGGGTGAGGCAGCATCTCTGGAGTGAAGAAATGAACAACGTTTCGAGTCGCGACCAGACTACTGATAGTATGTCTCAGATGACAACCAAGATAACCGGTTACTGGGTAGTTCCGACACAAAAAAACACTAGCCATTTTTCTTACCACAGATATTTAAGATTTTTCAGCAGTACTTCACTCAGTCTTGGTTAACTCAATTAGACTTTTTCATTTAACAGGGTTAAGGATTTCACTGAAAGACTTCCATAAATTGTCACCTCCAGTTTTAGGAAAGTTTTACAGTTGTGTACACCCAGGCCAGCTATATTGCTAAATTAGTCAAAGAAAACCACAGCTCTAACTTGAACTTTAATGAGACCATATTGGAGATTGAAATAATGGTTTAAGAAACAAATCTCAAGAGGCCAAGGGAAGCCTAAATTGGTGTTCACTTTAACAAACCAATCATCTATCAGGATTACAAAGAGGACATAAAGCGTGGAGTAACTCAGCAAGTCAGGCAGCATCTGTAGAGAACATGGAGAGGTGATGTTTAAGATTAGGACCCTTCTTGGTACCTTTCCACACCTTTGCAATGACAACTCAGGTCAGTGCCTGGGGATATTTTTGGAACAATAGACAAGCCTTTGGTTAAACATCCACTTCAAAGACAGTATCTCCAAAGGCTTGATATTGTAAATTTGACATACTCAAATGTCAAATAAAAAAACAGCAATCCAAAATGGCAACAATTTCCTAAATTACACGCCAGTTGCAGCTCAAATTTGTCAGTGCTAAAACTAGATCACACCTCCTATGCAGTCAAACATACGGCTCTGCAAATGATCATGCTATACAAAATCAATCCTATAACATCCCTAGAAAATTTGCAACGTCAGTCCGATAATTTCAGTGACGTGGCAGAGGCTTTGCTCTTTAATGGCTGGAGGACAGAGCTGATCTTTGAAGATGCAGGATGTCATCCAAATATTTCCCAATTAGAAAAGATAGGAAAATGTTGCAGTCCACGTAGGTGAAACCCGCACCCAAGTCATATGACTGACTCGGGACTCCCCGCTCCGGAAATTGCCGAGCGCTCACCGCCTCCGCGCTGCAGCACTGTGCCGCCGTAAACACCCGAGAGCCGCCTCGACAACCACGGAATGAGCCGCAGGGGCCCGAACCGTCGTCGTCGAAGAAGGAGCGGCGGGCGAGGGGATCCGCCGCAGGAAGCGACTGAGGCGAAGAGACGACATGACAAGTACACAGTCATTCGCGGCCATTTTACCTGCATAAAGCCCCTCAGCCCAGGAAGAGCGCGGTCAGCCCAGCCCAGCCCAGCCCGGTTCTCCTCCCGCCCGCCCCCGAGGCCGCACTTACCGCTGAACACCATGGCGGCCGAGGCGCCTATCACCCCGAAGAAGGGCGAATACTCGGGAGATTCAGCACTGGACATTTTGTGTCAGGTTTCTAGTGGTCGGCTCTAAGATGCGGTTGGGTTGTAGTTGCTGTGCTGGTGGACTGGCCTGCTGCCCACCGGTTTGTTTGTTCGCACACGCCGCTGTCACACACACACACTCGCTCCCACTCGGCTCCGGCTCCGACTAAATACAAACCCCGACAAAATGGCGGCGTATGTGGCCACGTGACCGCGCCCGGGGACCGCACCACCGCCGCCGTCCGGGGGGGGGGGGGAGGGGGGTGTATGCACCCGTTCAACACAATTCTCATCTCCCGTGCACCGATCTCCCTCGCTACCATCGTCCGATGACAAGTGTTCTGCATGGATAATTTCGGGTCTTTGTTGCGCTTGCTATGATGTTTGCCAGCTGTATTGCCTCCCTGCTTCCCCTCTCTCCCTGGCCGCTGTGCCGGCTGACGATTGCGGGCGTGGCTGTGAATGAACAGGGGGAGGCGGGAGTGAGTGGGAGCCTTGCGGTGCATGCATTCGTTGGGGAGCCTTGCATAATGTAGGAGTCGAGTGGTGAATGCAGGAGTGGGAATGCAAGATTCGAGAATACATTAGAGGGGGAAATACAAGAGTGGTGGAACCTTGTAGTGAATGTATTAATGGTGGGAGTCTTGCGGTAGGCTATCAACGACCTCCTCACCTCTGCTGACACTGGTTCCCTCAACATCCTCATCCACCTCGACCTGAGCGCAGCCTTCGATACAGTGAACCATAACATCCTGCTCACCAGACTCAAAGACCTCGGCATTGAAGGCTCTGCACTCAGCTGGCTCCGTTCCTACCTTTCCAACAGATCCCACTTCATCTCTCTCCACAACCACACCTCTGCTACAGCCACAGTCACTCAAGGCGTTCCCCAAGGCTCCGTACTCGGCCCCCTCCTCTTCATCATCTACATCCTCCCCCTTGGTCAGATACTCCGCCACTTCAATCTGGACTTCCACTGTTACGCTGATGACACCCAGATCTACCTTGGCACCAAATCCACCCACAACCCCCCCCCCCCCCTCCCTCTCCCATATCAACTCCTGTTTGTCAGCTATAAAAACCTGGATGCAACATAATTTCCTCAAACTCAACAGCGATAAGACAGAATTCCTCCTCATATACTCCAAAGCCACACTCAGCAAAATCAATAACCCCACTCTCACCATCGACGGCACCACTGTCTCCCCATCTCCCCAGGCCCGCAACCTTGGCGTGATCTTTGATTCCACCCTCTCCCTTGAGCCTCACATCCGCCATGTCATTAAAACCTCCTTCTTTCATCTCCGCAACATCGCCAAACTCAGACCCTCTCTCACACCGCCCGCTGCTGAAAGACTCATCCATGCCTTCATCTCCTCCCGACTGGACTATTGCAACTCACTTCTCCTTGGCATCAGCTCCACCTACATCAACCGACTCCAATTGGTCCAGAACGCAGCCGCCCGACTCATCACCCATACCAAATCCTGGCATCACATCACTCCAGTCTTCAAACAACTTTACTGGCTTCCCATCTCCCACCGGATCACCTACAAAATCCTGATCCTCACCTACAAAGCCCTCCACCATCTGGCCCCCCCCATATCTCATTGACCTCCTCTCCCCCTACCAACCCTCACGGTCCCTCAGATCCACATCAGCCGGTCTCCTCTCCATCCACAAGTCCAACCTCTGCAGTTTTGGGGACAGAGCCTTCTCCAGGGCAGCTCCCAGGCTCTGGAACTCCCTCCCCCAACTGATCCGCAATTCCGTGTCCCTCACCATCTTCCAGTCCCGCCTCAAGACACATCTCTTCACCTCTGCCTATCCTTAGCCCCACGTCCCCGTCCCTTTTCATCTGTGCATTAATTGCCTCATACGGTGTTTTGTATTGAATTCTGTCTTTACTTTGTGTACTAGTCATGTCTCTACTATTTATTTCATTCCCCTTACATGTTTTTCCTCTACCTGCTCAATTTTTGTAAGGTGTCCTTGAGACTCTTGAAAGGCGCCCATAAATAAAATTTATTATTATTATTATTATCTTGCAGTAAATGCATTATTTGGGTACCCTTACGGTGAATGTAGCCGGGGCGAGCAGTGAATGCAGCGTTCCTTACGCCGGGCTGTTTCAGCATGGACATATGCCTCATATCACACCACCCTACATTTGTAAAGCATCAGATGCACAGGCGGTGAGACTTGGTTGATCGTGCCGGACGGGGTGTGCAACACTACGCTGATATGCAGTCATCTCCCTCTGACGACATTCAGGACACACGATCTCAAAAACATAGAAAGTAGGTGCAGGAGTAGTAGGCCACTCGGCCCCTCGAGCCAACACCGCTGATTATCGCTGATCATCCAAAATCGGTACCCCATTCCGGCCTTTTCCCCATGTCCCTTGATTCCCTTAGCCCTAAGAGCTAAATCTAAATATCTCTCCCGACAGTGGCTAGAAATGCCCGCGGTCGGGGCTCCAAGCAGTGACCTTGAGTTCACAAGAACAATGAAGACAGGCTCCCCACTCGAATTTAGTTTAAAGCCAACATATCTTATTCTTATCTTATTCAAGATATCTTATTCTAGCCGGGTGGTATCGGTGGAGTTCTTGTTGTAGGTCGGTTCATCACACAGGGACACACTACCCAGCAAAGATTATAGAGGCGCTCCTCTAGTATCTTTACTACCCAGTGCGTGGGGAGCACAGTCAGTGGCATCATCGGGTGGCGCCGTCTTTTCGCCTTTTTTGTTATTTTTAATGTGTTTTAAAAAGTATTGTGTTAACGTTCTCTGGTTTGTTTTATGTGTGGGGGGAGGGGAGTAGAGGGGAGAGACTTATTAAAATCTCCTACCTTGCCGGAGATGTGATTGTTTTCCGGATCGTATCTCCGGTTGCTCTGTGGCCTAATATCATGGAGCTGGCGGCCTTGCTCGAGATTGACTTTGAGCCCCACCGCGAGGCCGTGGACTTATCATCGGAGCCTGCGATCCCTTGCCTGGGATCGACGCTCCAACCGCGTCCCTCCTGTGGATTTCAACATTGAGGAGCTCACTGTCTCGGGTAGAGACTGATGTCGGGAATCCCCAAGCCGCAGGAGGTTCGATCAGCCCCGACTCGGGAGTCAGATCACCCGGCGTGGGGAGCTGAGGTTCCTCCCCGATGCGGGAGCTTGATCACCCCGACAACGGAAGGTTCGAGTGCCCCGACCGCGGGAGAACAAAGAAGGGAAGAGGATTGAACCTTTTTTGACTTCCATCACAGTGAGGAATGTGGGGGAGTCACTGTGGTGGATGTTCATGTTAAAAAATTTATTTGGGTGTCTTGTTGCTCTTTATTGATATGACTGTATGGCAATCTGAATTTCACTGTACCTTAACTGGTACATGTGACAATAAACTGACCTTGAAAACCTTGAAACCATAAGACATGGGAGCGGTATTAAGCCAATCGGCCCATCAAATCTGCTCTGCCATTCCATCATGGCTGGTTTATTTTTCCCCCTCAACCCCATTCTTCTGCCTTCTCCATGCAACATAGAAAAATAGGTGTAGATGTAGGCATTCGGCCCTTCAAGCCAGCACCGCCATTCAATATGATCATGGCTGATCATCTAAAATCAGTACCCCGTTCATGCTTTCTCCCCATATCCCTTGATTCCTTTAGCCCTAAGAGCTAAATCAAACTCTCTCTTAACAACATCCAGTGAATTGGCCTCCACTGCCTTTCGAGGCAGAGAATTCCACAGATTCACAACTCACCGGGTGAAAAAGTTTTTCCTCATCTCAGACCTAAATGGCCTACCCCTTATTCTTAAACTGTGACCCCTGGTTCTGGACTCCCCCAACATCAGGAACATTTTTCCTGCATATAGCCTGTCCAATCCTTTAAGAATTTTATATGTTTCTGTAAGATTTCCTCTCATCCTTCTAAATTCCAGTGAATACAAGCCCAGTCGACCCATTCTTTCATTATATGTCAGTCCTGCCATCCCAGGAATTAACCTGGTGAACCTACGCTGCACTCCCTCAATAGCAATAATATCCTTCCTTAAATTGGGAGACGAAAAATTGCACACAATACTCCAGGTGTGATCTCACCCGGGTCCTGTACAACTGCAGTAGGATCTCCTTGCTCCTAAACTCAAATCCTCTCGCAACATGCTCTTTGCTTTCTTCACTGCCTGCTGTACCTGCATGCTTACTTTCAGTGACTGATGTACAAGCACACCCAGGTCTCATTGCACCTCCCATTTTCCTAATCTGGCACCATTCAGATAATAATCTACCTAAAGTGGACACAAAACGCTGGAGTAACTCAGTGGGTGAGGCAGCATCTCTGGAGAGAAGGAATGGGCGACGTTTCGGGTCGAGACCCTTCTTCAGACTGATGGCAGGGGAGGGGACAAAGATAGAAGGTAGTAGGAGACAGTAAGACTAGTGGGAGAACTGGGAAGGGGATGGAGTCAATGTTCATACAACTGGGGTGTAAACTACCCAAGCGAAATATGAGGTGCTATTCCTCCAATTTGTGCTTGGCCTCACTCTGACAATGGAGGAGGCCCAGGACAGAAAGGTCAGATTGGGAATGGTAGGGGAAGTTGAAGTGCTGAGCCACCGGGAGATCAGGTAGGTTAAGACGACTGAGCGAAGGTGTTTAGTGAAACGATCGCCGAGCCTGCACTTTGTCTCGCCGATGTAGAGAAGTTGACACCTGGAACACCGGATACAGTAGATGAGGTTGTAGGAGGTGCAAATGAATCTCTGCCTCACCTGGAAAGATTGTTTGGGTCCTTGGATGGAGTCGAGGGGGGAGGTAAAGGAGAGATGTAGGTGCGGTTGCAGGGTAAAGTACCCGGGGAAGGGAAGGTTTGGGTGGGAAGGGACGAGTTGACCAGGGAGTTTCTGTGGAAAGCAGAAAGGGGTGGAGATGGGAAGATGTGGCGAGTAGTGTGATCCCGTCGGAGGTGTCGAAAATGTTAGAGGTTTATATGCCGTATGCAAGGTGAGGACAAGGGGGACCCTGTCCTTGTTTCGAATTGGGGGGAGGGGGAGCAAGAGCGGAGCTGCGGGATATCGAGGAGACCCTAGTGAGAGCATCATCTATAATGGAAGAGGGGAACCTCCGTTTCCTAAAGAATTAGGACATTTTCGATGCCCTGATATGGAACACCTCATCCTTGTCACAGATGCGCGTAGAGAGAGGAATTGGGAGTAGGGGATAGAGTCTACAGGAAGCAGGGTGGGAAGAAGTGTAGTCAAGGTAGCTATGGGAGTCAGTGGGTTTGTAGTAGATGTGTCGGTCAATAGTCTATTTCCTGTGATGGAGACGGTGAGATCTAGAAACAGTAGGGAGATGTCGGAGATGGTCCAAGTGAATTTGTGTACAGGATGGAAATTAGTGGTGAAGTTGTTGAAGTCAGTGAGTTCTGCATGGGTGCAGGAATTAGCACTGATGCAGTCCTCAATGTAGCGGAGGTAGAGTTCTGGGATAGGGCCAGTGTACACCTGGAGCAGGGATTGGTCGATGTACCCTACAAAGAGGCAGGCATAGCTAGGGCCCATGTGAGCGCCCATAGCTACGCCTTGGATCTATAATAATCTACCTAAACTCACATTTATCCACATTATACTGCATCTGCCCACTCACCCAATCTATCCAAGTCACCCTGCAGCCTCATTGCATCCTCCTCGCAGCTCACACTGCCACCCAGCTTTGTGTCATCTGCAAACTTTGAGATGTTACATTTAATTCCCTCGTCTAAATCGTTCATATATATTGTAAATAACTGGGGTCCCAGCATCGAGCCTTGCGGCACCCCACTAGTCACTGCCTAACATTCTGAAAAGGACCCGTTAATTCCTACTCTCTGCTTCCTGTCTGCCAACCAGTTCTCTATCCTTGTCAATACCCTATCCCCAATTCCATGTGCTCTAACTTTGCACACTAATCTTTTGCGTGGGACCTTTACCACTCTTGCTAATCAAGAACCCGTCAATCTCCACTTTGAAAATACTCAACCACTTGGCCTCCTCATCCGTCTGGCTATGAATTCCACAGATTCACCATCCTCTGGCTAAAGAATTTCCTCCTTATATCCTTTCTGAAGTCCTTTTAGTCTGAGGCTGTGTCCTCTGGTCCTAGACACTCCCACAGGAGGAAACATCAATTCGGTTGTGCTTACATTCTTGTGCAATTTCTCATGGCAAAACACAGAACCGAAAGGACAAGGCCATTCGGCTTCTCAACTCTGCTGCACCAGATAACAAGATCATACGTATCCCCATGTTGCCTGCTTCCTCTGTTCACCTGATCAGCTATCCATATATTAGTTTAGAGATACAGTGTGGAAACAGGTCTTTCAGCCCACAAGGGGCAATTTACAGAGACCAATTAACCTACAAACCCACACGTCTTTGAGATGTGGGAGGTGTTGAATGAACCAAGCATACTCACTGATCTGGTACAACAGTATTATTGAGTAATGCATACAACACACTACAGCATGCAACTTCTACTGTGCAGCAGCACTGACTGCCAGCATATGTCGGGTTGCGATAATATGAACAGTGTGGTAGTAGACGGACCTTATAATAATAAAGCATTACATTGGTTAGTAAGTAAAGTAACCAATCTACATTTTTCGTTGTAGGAATAAAAAGTGAAACACATCTAAAATAAAGTGATAAATAAGAATAAGTACATTATTAGGTGCTGACTGATTAATACAGTAACCGATCCCCCCTGTCAGCACTCACCAGGTATGAACACGGCTCTTTTGCGGAACTGTGGATGAAACCCAAACGGCCATAGCCCTTGTTGGTTTGAAGGCGAACGACTTACCCACTGGAGAGAGGTCTGCTGGACTTATCGAAAAATCGCTTTTGGGTATTGCGTTTTAGCTGGAGTTGTTTCTCTACGGCAAGTGGTGAACGAACCTGTGGCTGCAGCAGTTGTTGGGGCACAGGCATTGCAGCACGGTTCTGTCGGGACATCAGGCGTTGGGCAGGAGACCCCAGTATTGAGTCATAGACGATGTTTCTTAAATTGAGCAGGTCCAAGTAGACATCGGATTTTGCAAGGTGTGAGCGCTCCATTAATTGCTTGGCGCTCCGGACAGCCTGTTCTGCAAGTCTGTTTGACTGTGGGAATTCTGGACTGCTGGTGACATGGCAAAAATCCCATCGTTAAGCAAAGTTTTTGAAACACTGGCTAGTGAACTGACTGCCGTTATCTGACAAGAGGCGTGCATGGGCACCATGTACGGCAAAATGGCGCGAAAGCTTTTGGATGACTGCATCGGATGTTATGCTTTGGAGCAGGTCGATTTCGAACCAGCCCGAATACGAGTCAACGAGAACCAGATACTGTTTGCCACACCACTCGAATATGTCAGTAGCAAGGTAGAGGAGGAACAGGGTGTGAGAGCAGGGGCTGCACCTGTTGGTGTGGCATCAGGCTGTTGCAGACGGCACAGGCTTGAACTTTCACGCGCACAAATTTGGTCATTCCGGGCCAGAAAACATGCTCTTTGCTCGTAGTAAGGTTGCTTCCATGCCAGGGTGATCCCTGTGGATGGCATCAAAGTATTTGTCCCGTAGTGCAGCTGGGATGACTGCTTTGTGATCCTTGATTATGATGCCGTCCTGCAGTACCAGTTCGTCGTGAACCAGGTAGTATGGGCGAATAGGAAGTGGGGCGCGATATTGTTTATCTGGTCAGCCACGCCGGATGACTGAGGACAGTAGCCGTAGAGTTGTATCCGCAGCCGTATGCTCTGCCAGGTTGCTTAGGCATTCTGTAGGTACGTACGACACTATAATTACTGTGAACTGGTTGTTTTCAGATGACTGTTGCTCGCAGGTTTTTCGTGGGGCTCTTGATAGCGTGTCAGCCAGATGCAAGTCCTTGCCCCTTTTGTAGACTAGGGTAAAACCAAAACTCTGTAGCTGCATCATCATCCGTTGCAGGTGAGCAGGAGCAGCATGAATGGGTTTGTTCAGAATGGTGACCAGCGGTTGGTGCTCTGTTTCACATGCAGTGTCCTTGTGAGTCAGTTGAAGTAGGGGGGCAGATATTTTGCTGAGGTTGGGAATGAATTTCCCCAAGTAGTTAACCATTCCCAGGATTCTGCAAACTTGTCACGTTAGTGGGAACTGGCATCTCGTTGATGGCAATGGTCTTGGAGGGGTCAGGTCTGAGGCCATCACTGGTGAATACGTGTCCGACATAATGGACCTCCTGGCGCGAAATCTGCACTTCGAGGGTTGGGGTTGAGCTTGAGATGGATGTCTTTTGCACGATCCAGTATTTTTTTCAATTTGCATCATGTTCAGCCAATATCACGTCCAGCAACGAGAATATTGTCGACAATGATGGCACAAGGATACCCCGTAAATAAATGTTCCATTGTACGTTGGAATACTTCGCTGGCAGAGTAAATAAAATTTGTAATAGCCAAAGGGAGTGCTGAACGTGGTGAGATTGGACGAGTCGGGGTCCAGCGGAATCTGCCAGAATAAACTTTTGGCATCTAGAATGGAAAACACAGAGGCACTGCCTAGCTGGGCAGCAACTTCCTCCACCGTGTGCATCAGGTAGTGCGGGCGTTTGATCACTGTGTTCAGGTCTCTGGGGGTTGATACAAATTTGGATTTCTTCTTTGTTTTTCTTTGTTGCAACCACCATGGTGGAAACCGAGTCGGATGGGTCGGTAACCATGGCAATGACACCCAGGGACACTATCCGCTGGAGCTCATTGTGTACTCTGTCACGCATAGCATGTGGAATGCGGTGTGGTGCTCGTACGACCGGTAAGACATTTGCATCGGTGACAATATTGTATTTGATGGGGAGCTTCCCAAATAGTTCCTTGTACTGGAAAAGTATCTGCTGGGTGGAGCCCTCGGCAGGAGATATTTGATGGACAGTAGGCCCAAAAGTTACCAGTCCTAGGTCCTGGCACGTGTTAATGCCAAGCAGAGTTGCAACCTTCCCACGGACAATGAAAAAGTTCAGCTTGTGAGCTTGTGATGCTAGGTGGCAGTTCAGCTCAGCTTCTCCAATTGGATGCACCTGCCCTCCCCTATAGGCTAACAAAGTGGCCAAAGTGTTTACAATACGTTTGGCATTTTTGATCCATGTAAATTCGGATAATGACATGACGTTGCATTTGACTCCGGTGTTGATCTTTGCAACAGTAATGCTATTGTTGACACGAAGTGAGACCTCAGGGTCGACTTGCTTGTTAGTGGAAGCAACCAGGGAGTATATGTTATGAATGTTATCTTCAAGCTCGGGAAGAGCGACTGGAGGAGTTGCTGGTAGCTCTTGGTACTCGATATCAGAATCTTCATGTTTTAACAGGTGTACAGACTGCCTTGGAAGCGAGCGATTTCCATGGGCACGGCAGCATTTAAAGAAATGGTTTCTCCTTTTGCAATAATGGCATAGTTTTTCAAAGGCCACAGTTAGAACACTTTTCAATAAATCTGTGAGATTGTCGAGATGTATTAGATACAGGGAGAAGTTGGACAGACTTGGATTGTTTTCTCTGGAACACAGGTGGTTGAGGGGAGAATTAGTATATAAAATTATGAGAAGCATAGATAGGGTAGACATTCAGAACCTTTTTCCCAGGGTGGAAGTGATAAAGACTAAGGACACAGCCTAATGCCCCTGTCCTACTTAGGAAACCTGAACGGAAACCTCTGGAGACTTTGCGCCCTACCCAAGGTTTCCGTGCGGTTCCCGGAAGTTGCAGGTGGTTGCCGGAGGTTGCAGGTCGTGGAAGCAGGTAGGGAGACTGACAAAAACCTCCAGGAACCTCCAGGAACCGCACGGAAACCTTGGGTGGGGTGCAAAGTCTCCAGAGGTTTCCGTTCAAGTTTCCTAAGTGGGACAGGGGCATTAAGGAGATAGAGGCAAAATTTAAAGGAGATGTGCGGGACAGGTTTTTTACACAGGTGTTTAAGAGGCTTTTAGGCACATGGATATGATGGGAAAGGAGCAATATGAATCACAGACAGTGATTAGTTTATTTTGGCATCATTTTCAGTATGGACACTAGCCAAGGGCCTGTTCCTTTGTACTGTTTTATGTTAGTGTAAATGCATGGGAATATATACAAATTACTGAGGGTGAACAGCTGAATTTGTGTGCGGATTGAAACTGAATGGCCTACTACTGCTCCTATGTCTGATGAACTTCACTTGCCATGAGTGGCCGTCCATAGCTGGTCAGGTAATGCTGACCACTGCACGATTAGTCACACAGCACGATCCCACAAACAGCAAATGGAAGAAGGGCCAAATGCTGTGTACTTGGGGGTGGTGAAGAGCAGGTTACAAGGACACTGAGAACATCTAAATCTTCAATGCCTCCCTGACTCCAGTAGGAACATTAAATTCTTCAGTTTTAGATCACATCCTGCCCTCTTTTTTCCTCTCTCTTTCCTGTACCCCCCCCCACACGCACACACCCTGATGTGCACCCATTTCATCAACTGTCCTGATCCCTTCCCCTCCTGTTCCATTCCACCTATACCCCTCTCTCTAGCTTTACGTTTCACCCTTCTTTCCATATCCTGCATTTTTTTTATCTCTGGCCTCGTCCACCCATCTGCCATCGTCCACCTCACCTGCTCTCCGCCTTTGCCCAGCTTTGTCCTGCCCTCACCTCTTTTCCAGCTTTCTCCTCCCTCTGCTCCTTCAGCCCGAAGACAGGCCCTGACCTGAACGTCACTTGTCCATTCCCTCCACAGATGCTGCCTGATCCACTAGGTTCCTCCAGCACTTTGTTTTATGCAAGATTCCAGCGTCTGCAGTTCTTGGTGTCACTCTCTGACGTAGTCTGTCTATTCTAATATTCATGCATGGATCCTCTGAGAAAACAACTTTCCACTGTAACAGTGCTGTATAAATGGAAACATAGAAAGTAGTTGCAGGAGTAGGCCATTCGGCCCTTCGAGCCAGCACCGCCATTCAATATGATCATGGCTGATCATCCGGAATCAGTACCCTGTTCGTGCTTTTTCCCCATTTCCCTTGATTCCATTATCCCGAAGAGCTCTATCTAACTCTCTCTTGAATACATCCAGTGAATTGGCCTCCACTGCCATCTGTGGCAGAGAATTCCACAGATTCACAACTCTGGGTGAAAATGCAACATATTGTGTTTAGCACAGCAAGCTGGAAGATTCATTTCCAGGGAAGGGGATGGAGAGGAAAGATGATCACAGAATGTGTGATTGGACAATTATGTGTTTAAACGATTGTGATGGAAGTTATTTGTTGATGATGTTCCACAGATGTAATGCACAGTCATTTATTGGGTTAGTAATAGTCCTGTAAGTAGAGTATTGTACTGCAGGAAATAATGGATTCATAGCCAATGTAAAGCTGGGTCTTACAGATCTTTCTCGAAGAGGCAGAGCCAGGGTCATGAGTTGATCACAAACCACACAGCAGCCTCCCAGACTGTGGTTTGGTGAGCATGTGACTGATGATGTGGGATCTCTGTACACAGCACCACTCCTGCCTTCCGGCCATCTACTTCTCTGCTCCCTTCATTTGTATTTTCTATATTACTTTCTGTTTTCTGCCCCTTCCCTGCTCGGGAAACCAGGGGTTTGATTCACTCAAGAAGCATTTTGGATGGGCGGGTGGATTTTATGAATGAACATTATTGCAAAGGGCATCAGTGCCTGTCACTAATACGTGACCAGCACCCGTCTGATCGATTGTAAGATACAGCAGGGTCATTGTCTCATTGTCTTCCCCCACACCTACCCCATTCATGGAACAGTACCCCCTTCAGATCACAATCTCCATGCCGAACATAATGCCAAGATAAACTAATCTTTGCCTGCACATAATCCATATCCCTGCATTTACACGTGCCTATCCAAAAGCCTTTTAAACACTGCTATTGTATTTGCCTCCACCACCACCCTTGGCAGCGCATTCCAGGCTCCCACCACCCTATGTAAATAAAAGTGCCTCGCTCATCTGTTGAAATGTGACCCTCTAAATTAAAACTTTGCCCTCTACTTTTTGAAATTTCCACCCTGGGAAAAATGTTTTGATCATTTACTTTATTTATGCCTTTCATAATGTTATGCACTTCAGGTCTCCCCTCGCCTTCCGATGCTCCAAAATAAAACAATCCATGTTTGTCCAACCTCTTCACTGCAGCTAATATCCTCTAATCCAGGCAGCATTCTCGATGCTCCTCTGCACCCTCTCCAAAGCCTCCACATTCTTCTGTAATGGGGCGATCAAAACCCTACATAATACTCCAAGTGTGGCTTAACCTACAGTAAGTTTTATAAAGCTGCAACATGAACTCCTGATTCTTGTACTCGATGCTATGCAAGCATTGCCTAGGACTAATGAAGGCAAGCATACCATACACATTCTATCTACTTTTATTTCCCCATTCAGGGTGTTTTTCACTCAGTTCCATTTCCATTTTAAAACGTTTCCACCAGTTCATCAGCTTGTGTTTAAGCATTTCTCCCTCCCCCACCCAGTCCCACCCTTCCCCCTCATTGTGTACCACCTGCCACCTCTGTCTCATCCCTCCCTCTACACTGCCCTGATGCAGGGTCTCGATCCACAACATTGAACATCCTTCTGCCTTTACAGATGCTGCTCAACCCATCCATTTCCTCCAGCAGTTTCATTTTCTCCTCTGGCTCAATTCTTGGCCTGCCCTGAATGGTATGTCAGGGTTTGAATGTTCAGGGATCCTGGGTTCAGCTGAAGGAACAAGACTTCTCTCTCCACATTTCCATTCTCTCTCCAGTGTAAGTGCTGACCTGAAACACCACCTACCTATGTTTTAAAGAGATGTTGCCCAACTCGCTGAGATACTCCAGCACATTGTGTATTTTATTTTTAAAAAAGAGATTTTATTGTTGACTCGTGGGCTGCAGTGGCTATGAATCCTCTTTTCATCCATTGATTGGAGTTGATGGAGTTGAAATGGCTCATGGAATTAATGAACTGAAGACTGATTTTGAGATTTACTGCCAAAGGGTTCATGTGAAGACAACTCCTGACTCTTGACAAATTTCAATCTATAAAAGTTAACAAGATTAAAATTCTTTCCTTTGTGGTTGAGATCATCGGGAAGTGGGAGGAGGTGCTTTTGATAAAGAATGAGCAATGTCTGCCTGAGGTACCATCAAACCCAGGGAGCCCTGACACTGAGAAGTGGGGGTTGGTTCCCAACACCTCAAACCAGCAAATTCACTTAGACCCACAACAGATAATGTTCCCAGCCCAGGGCTTGATCTCACAATCACAGAGCCGTTTAGCATGGATACAGGCCATTCTGCCCACCACGTCCATCCTGTCCCTGAAAGTTAGTGGCACAGGTAATAAAATTGACAAATTCCACAAGAGTGTATGAAATGCAGTCGTTGGTCTAGCAGAGAAAGTGGTGCTGTGCCACAGGGATCGGTGCTGGGTCCACTGTCATATACTATTTATAGTACTGTAACGATTTGGATGCAAATAGCATGGTATATTTGTGGATGACACTAAAATTGGTGGTATATTGGACAATGGGAAAGGTTAACTATCATTACAATAGGATCTTGATGAGAGGCAGATGGAGTTTAACTCAGATAAATCAAGGTATTACAGTTTGCTAGGGCAAACAAGGGCAGGACTTACACCAGTAAATGGTAGGGAGTGTTATAGAACACCTAGCAAACATATCTCCATATCCAGACTACTGAATGGTCCTTTCATAAGCTTAGGATGTATTACCGATCTTCCAAACTAATTAGACATTTTTATCTACTCTACACTTCCTCTGTGGCTACAACATTATATTCTACACTATTTATGTTCTCCTTTGCACGGAATGTACTTTATATGGCTTAATTTGACTGGATAGCACGCAAAACAATATTTTCCGCTGTATCTCAGTACGTGATAATAATAACCCAATACCAACACGAGGGAAGCACTATGGAGCAAAGATCTGCTGCAGAATCTCAGAACAACCCAAAACCTAAGAATGATACTGCCTGTGTTTACAAGAGACAAGGTATTGCTTTCATTGTACACAATCCTAGTTTACAGTGTACAACCCATAATGATGGTCATACATTAGTCTGCAGATTTCAGTAAACTTACATCCAAACCATTGCTGGTATACACGGACTTCATCTACAAAAAGAAGTAGAGCTACGATTTGATTGAAGAGCTTTTGTCTGATTCAGAGCCTTCACCGAAAATGTTAACTCGGAGACACAAAGTACAGATGCTGGAATATTAAGCAAAAATCAAAGTGCTAGAAGTGTACCACAACAACATTGAAAATACATTTGGACAGGTATGTGGATAGGAAAGGTTTAGAGAGATATGGGCCAAATGCAGATGGGGCATCTTGGACGGCATGGTCAAGTTGGGCCGAATATCCACAGCTGTATAACTACATGGAATGAGCTGCCATCGGAGGTGGTAGAGGCAAGTACATGACATTGGTTAGGAAAGGTTTAGGGGGGTTACGGACTACACGCAGACAAATGGGAATTATGAGAAGTGTGGGTAAGTGGGTAGACAGTCAGAACCTAATTCCCAGGATGGTAATATCAAAGAATAGATTTAAGGTTAGAGGGACAAAGTTTAAAGGAGATGTGTGGGGCAAGATGTGTTTAAAAACAATGGTGGGTGCCCAGGGGTGGCGATGGAAGCAGATCTAATAGAGGTGTCTAAGTGGCTTTTAGATAGGTATGTGGATTTGCAGGGAATGGAGGGATATGGATCAGGTGCAGGCAGAGGAGTTTAGTTTAAATTGGCTGCATATTCGGCAAAGACATTGTGGGCCTGTTCTATGTACGGTTTTGCGTTCCAGGGTGTGAGCAAGATTAGGCAACAGTACACTTGATGTTCAGAGGAAGGAAAGTCGCACATTGTTGAGGGATGGAATTAGTTGAGACGTTACACAATGTGCCTTAACGTTGAGAGGAAGTGGGAGAGCTCACAACACAGCAACAGAGCACGTGAACAGAAGTCACACTCAGCAACTCCTTTTACACTAGACTATTTACTACTTTGCCAAGAAATTAAGTCAGCCGCAATTTTGCAGCAGGTGATGCAGATGCTACTGGAATGCAGAAACAGCCAAAAACATGGAGCACATTTCACAATAGTGTCCCATGAAAATTATTTCCAAATAGAAGATCTGGTTAATATATAAACCCTCTTCCTGTTTTCCACCTTTCCTTCTTCTTTCAGTAGTGCTGAAGGTCAGAGATTTCCATCGCAAGTAATCCATTTGCTGGAAACATAAGCTGAAAAGAGAGCAAGTTTCTGTTCTTGTTTCAACCCTCAGCAGCAGGAGATGAAGTTGTGCAAAAAGTAATGAATAATCACATCTACCTCACACTAGACACACAGCGCTCCCACACACAGACACACACATGCACACTGCACCGCGCCCCCACACAGACACACACTGCACCGCGCCCCCACACACAGACACACACTGCACCGCGCCCCCACACACAGACACACACTGCACCGCACACTCTCAGACACACTGCACTGCGCTCCCTCACACACACACAAACTGCACTGTGCTCACATACACACACTGCACTCTCTCTTAGATACACACTGGACTGTGCTCCGTCACAGGCACACACTGCACCGCGCTCCCTTACTTAAAGGATTTCTCCAAGTTTTATGTTCAATTTTCCATGCCCTTTAATTTTCCGAAATCTCCGAGTTGTCTGTTAGATTCCTTGGGGACCACTGTATTTTGCTCTTCCCCAGAAATGAAAACATTCTCTCTGCATCCTCTATCAAAGCCTTTCAGCATGTTAAACACCTGTTAAGTCACCTCACACTCATTCCTTCTCAGGAGCAAAGTGGCATTGTTAGTTCATACTTTCCTGACATGTAAATCTTTATATTTCTGATACCATCTCTATAAATAAACAAACCTCTGCAGTTCCTCTATATTAATTTGTAATACCGTGACTGAAACTAACCTTCAGTGGCCCTCGCCAAGTTGTGATTCAGTATGTGTAGGAAGGAACTGCAGATGCTGATTTATACCAAAGATAGACACAAAATGCTGGAGTAACTCAGCGGGTCAGGCAGCATCTCTGGACAAAAAGAATAGGTGACGTTTCGGGTGGGAATCCTGCCTCAGACTGAAAGGAGAAGTGGGGAGGGGAATAAACTGGAGGTGAGAAAAGACCAGAACAAATCAGGGTTGGCAATGGATGACCTTAGGAAGGGTGTAGTCCATAATGACCCATTGTTGGCTGGGGACGATTTGATAACAAGAGGGATACAAGGATGCGAACAGTGGAACTGGTAGGACGACTAGGGCGGAGGAGGGGGGTGGGTGGAAGTGGAGAGGGGAGGGAATGCAGGAGTTACTTGAAATTTAAGAAATCAATGTTGTAAGTGGGTTGTAAGCTGCCCAAGTAAAATTCAGCATATATTTTATACTTTTAGTTTATCCTTCTAGAAATAAACTTGCCGCTTTATTTTTTACTATGGTCCTGCGAATCTGTGGCACAACTTCAGTGACTGTTGAATTTTACATCGAGATCCATTTGTTCCTCTGCACAAACAAAACTATCAGCTTCTGGATAATAAGCCTCATCTCTTCACTCCCTCTCACAAATACTACCTCACCATTATGTTTGACACATAGAATGGTAGATATCTTGAACTCTTTGCCAGATTGACAGTAGAGTCAGCTACAATCACAGGGTTTAAGAAGCATTGGCACTTAAATAGGCAAGGCACAGGACGGTATTAATTTAATACAGGCAAATGGGATGAACGAATGAATGAACAAATAAAGATGGCATGGATGTGGTGGGCCAAATGACCCGTTTCTGTGCTAATTATTTGCCCATTCTACATGTATGTTAAACATCTTCCAGTAATTTGCATTTTCTGCCCTCAGCTAGCATTAAAGATAGTTCAGAGGTCTCCAATGAGGTAGATGGCTGGTCAGGATGGCTCTCTCGTTGGTGATGGGACAGTTCAGTTGCCTGATAACAGCCCTTAGACACGCCTATCTTGGGAAACAGACTGGCTAACTTTCAGTGGAGCAGTAGAATAGAAGTACAAGTATGTCTCTCATAATTATACATACCTCTATCATGTCACAGTTCAGTCTCCTTTGCTCCTGGGAAAACAGACCCAGCAAATACAGTCTCTCCTGATAACTCCAGCCCTCCAACATCCTTATGAATCCTTTCTGCAGTTTCTCTAGTTTAATCATATCATTCCTATAATATGGTGACCAGAACCAGGGTTGTGGAGTCGATACCCAAAACACCAGACTCTGACTCCTTGATTTCTTGTGTACGACCCCCAGGTATAATAATTCTAAATCTGCTATAATGACATTACGCAAGATGGCAATTCATAAGAACTACATGAATCAGTCTGAAGAAGGGTCTCGACCCGAAACATCGCCCACTCCTTCTCTCCATAGATGCTGCCTCACCTGCTGAGTTTCTCCAGCATTTTTTGTCTACTTTAGATTTTTCCAGCATCTGCAGTTCCTTCTTAAACATGAATCATCAGGCTACCTTTTAAACCCATGTCCTTAAAGTTTTGAGTCTAATGGTTGTAGCTATGCTATTGTGGCTTTTTTAATTATTTATTCTTGAGGAAAAATACATAATTAATTATGCTAAAAGAAAAAAAAATTACATACAGGACTATGACAAAATTAAAATTCCATTGAATTAAATAAAAATTATAAAAGCATTACTCCAAAATGTATTAAACTAAGGTCACAGGTAAAAGCTAAATGGCTAAATTGTGACAACAAAATTCTCAAGTACAATAGAAATTAAAACTAAATGCATAGGTAGTTAGGTTTGCTACAAAAGTACATACCTAAAATTTATTAATAACTTGTGCTTAGGAACAGAATTGCTCCTGCCAGATCCTCTTTCATTGAAGCTCTTAAATCTGATTTAATTATTTTCGGTGCGGAGAACAGTCTCTCCACGCTGACCTGAGTGGGTGGTATGGCTGTTACTATCATAGCTGCAAATTTTACTATTTCTGGATAAGCAGGGATGACTTCTTGTTTAGATGCAAGTTTAGATGAGCAATTATATTTCTCTACTTCTTTTAAATCACCAAGAAAGTCTTGCTTAAATTCCATTAGTTTGACATCAAAAGGCTGCCTGCGCACATTTAATGTTTTAATGTGAATGCTTTGCTCTCAACTGTTCAATTTTATCTAAATATTTTGCAAAAATCTGATTTCATCATTTGAAAAGGATGTGAAGGATTTGGAACTCCCATCTTCATTTTGTGGTTCTGACCTTTCAGGTAGTAGCCCTTTTATCCGAAATGCAACATCACAGAGGGCCTCTTTTGCTTTAGCAATTTGATCTTCGCTCAACAAGATTCAGTTCATTGGATCTATGTAGATAGCAGCTAACAAGATCTGATTTTCAAGTAGCAGACCCTCTTTTTTCTTCATTGACAATACAATTCCTTCAGCAATTAATCCTCCAGCTTTGGATAGGTGAAATATTATTTTTTCCCACTCCCATAGGAATGTTCCAGGAGTAAAATCATCTGCTTTTTGGTGACTGCATAAGGGTGAGCAAGCGGAGCTTCTAATTGTGATACCAACCTCCATTGACTTTTAGTTATTAAGACACTGGGATTATCAATGTCTTCTAGAAAGGGTTTCAGGTCAAGCAAACGCTTAACCATCATATACAGTATGTGCTGCCCCAGCGAGTTGCTTGGTCCAAAATAGCTCCCTTCCCTGCACGTCTCTGGAGGATAGCAACAATTTTAGAGATCCTGGCTGCTGTGGCTACTTGCCTCCCCTTACCTATCAGAGTAGCTGCATGGATTTCTTTCAATCCATCTCTTATTGCTAGTTGCAAAGTATGTAAAGCACAACGCATATGTTGGATTAGACAGAGCTGAGATGCCTCCTCAACAATATCATCTAGTTTCATCATTGTGTTCTATTTCTGCTGTTTCAGTTTCAGAATCTACATCAGAGATCTCCCTTTCAGTAGTGACTTTTTCTTCTTCAACTTTATTAATCTTTTCTATTGTGCTTAGCATATTTGAAGCATTATCAGTGACGATGCATAGAATCTGGTCTTTCTTAATTTCAAAATCTTTCGAAATTCCTTCCACTAAGTTCTAGAGATGAATGCTCTCATGATGTGCCTTGGTGTCCTTTACTCCTAATGACTGAGTTACTATTTTATTGTTTTCATCAACAAATCTCACATTGATGGCAAAATAGTCAACTCTGTGATGAGTGGTGGGTGGCATCCATTTTAATGAAGATGAACCGCCCCTTAAGAGTTTTTCTAAGCTTTTCCTTTTCTTTCTTGGCTTCTTCAAGTACCTGTATAACATTTCTGATACTCTCCCTTGCCAGAGAAACTCCTAGTTTCTTAGCCATTTGTCCATTTCTCTCGGGTGGAAATAAAGTATGCGGTATGTTTAAAAGGGGGGATTTTTTCCGATTTACATAGTCTCTGAAATTTATGTTGAGGTTGGAGTCGGTGTCGGGACTTTTGTACCGATTCCGACTTCAGCAGCATCAAAATTGCTCCGACTTCGACTACACAGCCCTGACCAGAACTGCATGCAATACTCCAATACAGCCTAACTAACATTTTGTACAGCTGTAACATGACTTCCCAACTCTTGTACGCAATACTTCAACCAATGAAGGCAAGCATAACATGTGCTTTCTTCACCACCCAGTCTATCCATGTTGCCCATCTCAGGGATCTATGTACCTGCACTGTCATACAGGTTTTGTCATACTTCCAGGGCCTGCCATTCACTGTGTATATCCTGCCCTGGTTTAACATCCCAAACTTAACGGCACACCGCCATCCCCTCACGCACTTTCCCAGTTGTTCTAGATCTTGTAACCTTAGGAAACTTTTGCTATCGACTATGCCATCAATTTTGGCGCAACCTGAAAACTTTCTAATCATTAATGTTTCTCATCCAAATCATTAATATATACGATAAACAAGGGATACAGCATCTCTGTGGCACACCACTGGTCACAGGCCTCCAATCTATAAAACAACTCTCCACTACCACCCTTTGCTTCCTACCACCAAGCTAATGTTATGTCCAATTGGTTACTCACCCTGGGTATCATGAGTGCTGGACCCAACTACCTTTCTTCCCCCCTGAAGTCGGAAATTGGGATATTTGACCCTCCATGTTCTAGTTTGGTTGCAAATTTTACAAATATAGATTTTCTAAAGACTTTCAATAAACATCTATAATAGTTTCCCTCTCCCCTGACTCTCAGGCTGATGAATGGTTTCGACCCAAAACATACCCTATTCTTTTTCCCCAGAGATGCTGCCTGACCCGCTGAGTTACTCCAGCATTTTCCGTCTGTCTTCGGTGTAAACTAGCATCTGATGACTAAGGTCAGAAGGGGCAGAGCAAGGGATGAAACAATAGAATGGCTTCAAGAAGGGAAATAAAGTGGATGAATGATTGGTAGTGGTGTTCCACATGGATCGGTACTGGGACCAATGCTGTTTAGAGTTTGCATCCCAACTTGATGATCTTTAATCAGACTTTACTGGACTGTCTTGCACTATAAGTTGTACCATTTATCCAGTATCTGTGCACTGTGGACAGGTTGATTGTACAGTTGATTTTGTTGACTGAATAGCTTTTCACTGTACCTCTGTTCACGTCACACAAAAAAATACTAAACTAAGACTGGACGACATAGGTTCAAGGTGAGAGGGAGGAGGTTTAAAGGGGATAAGAGGAGTAAATTTTTCACACAAAGCTTAGTTGGTAACTGGAATGAACTGCCAGAGGCCATGGTAGAGGCACGAAGAGTAACATTGTTTAAAGTAAATCTGGGCATAGAAACATAGAAAATAGGTGCAGGAGTAGGCCATTCGGCCCTTCGAGCCTGCACCGCCATTCGATATGATCATGGCTGATCATCCAACTCAGTATCCCATACCTGCCTTCTCTCCATACCCCCTGATCCCTTTAGCCACAAGGGCCACATCTAACTCCCTCTTAAATATAGCCAATGAACTGGCCCCAACTACCTTCTGTGGCAGAGAATTCCACAGATTCACCACTCTCTGGGCGTACTTAAATGAGTAGAGAATAAAGGGATATTTGAATTATGTAGGCAACTGATATTTGTATGGTTAGCACAGACACAGTGAACAATTCTATGGCTCTCTGACCTCCTGTAGTAATCTCCGAGGCCTGGGGTAACTGATTTCCAACAACCTTGTGACCACCTTGTTTTGGGTAAGGTCCATCTCCTTGCTTTCATCCTCCTGATCTACTTGGGTCCATGCACACTGTTCACCTCAACCATATCCTGTGGTGCAGTGTTCCACATTCTCAGCACTTCCTACAGAGGTTAACCCCAAGTTCCTGGTTCTCTTTGTGACTTCTGTATGTTTATACCCCTGTCCTTGGAGTTCCCCCACATCTATTTTGTCCACCCTCTGACCTAATGGTCACTCCTCAGCCTTACCCTGAGATAGCCCCAGCCTATCCCCTACTGTCTTCTGAGAATTACAGGTGTTCACTTCCAGTCTGGACCATGTAAATCAGTTTACACTCTCTCAACAATGTCCAAACTGTGAGATTCAGATGTTTGTGCAGGGGCTGGCAAGTAAGATTAACCTTGGCCTGACTATCGCCAATGGATAATCTAGGACATCACCCATGCAAAGACAGTTCAGCGCCGGAACTCCATCTTAAGCAGGGATGGGGTCTCACCCAAGCTCAGGGTTTAGGTTTAGATTTATTAATGTCACATGTACCAAGGTATAGAGAAAAGCTTTGTTTTGTGTGCTCTCCAAATAGATCAGATAATATGTGTAGGAAATAACTGCAGATGTTGGTTTAAATCAAAGGTAGACACAAAAAGCTGGAGTAACTGAACATGACAGGCAGCATCTCTGGAGAGAAGGGTTGGGTGACGTTTTGGGTCGAGACCCTTCTTCAGATAATATCATACATAATAATCAAGTCAAACTTAAGTACAAACGTAAGAGCAAAGGGAAAGATAGAGTGAAGAAAATAGTTTTCAGCATTGTAGTGCATCAGTTCCATTGATAAAATCCAAGGTGAATCGGACAGAACCCTAGCTTATGGAAGGACCCTTCAGAAACCTGGTAAGAGGGGAAGAAGCTCTTCCTGAATCTGGTGGTATGCACTTTCAAACTTCTGTATCTTCTCCCAGACGAAGGTGGGGAGAAGGAGGAATGACCGTGATGGTACCAGTCTTGCCAAGTGCTCAACACACGCAGAAACTCCCCTCACCGCTTTATTTCTGGTCAGCTATGGGATTCCATGAGATCATTCATTAGGTAACGCTTTCCTCTCCAGACAGTTGATGAACTATCATTGCACCCCAAACAGTTTCTTACTACAAGGAACCCTTCTGTCTATGTGTGTCTAACACAGCGCTTCATAAGCCAGAATAGACACAGATCCCTTAGTGCATTAGATTAATTGGTATGAGTAATGAGAGAAGTTGGGGATACATAGATACATAGAAAATAGGTGCAGGAGTAGGCCATTCGGCCCTTCGAGCCTGCACCGCCATTCAATATGATCATGGCTGATCATCCAACTCAGTATCCCGTACCTGCCTTCTCTCCATACCCCCTGATCCCTTTAGCCACAAGGGCCACATCTAACTCCCTCTTAAATATAGCCAATGAACTGGCCTCAACTACCCTCTGTGGCAGAGAGTTCCAGAGATTCACCACTCTCTGTGTGAAAAAGTTTCTTCTCATCTCGGTCCTAAAGGATTTCCCCCTTATCCTTAAGCTGTGACCCCTTGTCCTGGACTTCCCCAACATCGGGAACAATCTTCCTGCATCTAGCCTGTCCAACCCCATAAGAATTTTGTACGTTTCTATAAGATCCCCTCTCAATCTCCTAAATTCAAGTGTTTTAGTTCGGTAAAAACCAATGGTTTGAAAGTCATTATTGACTTGGTTCATGAGGATTCAACTGAAAATAAGTTATTGGAATTTCCATCTAGGTCCCTTGGACACTTGGAAGGTTTCATTGATTAGCTGTCCAGAATTGCTGGCAAACTCAATGAGGCTGCAGAATGCCACACAAGGGCAGTGGAGGCAATTCTACTAGCGCTGGAGTGGAACATATTGTCAAGAGTTATTGTCATTGTCACATAATTGTTCATGGATGGAACGAGATGGGATAAAGACCTTGCCTGGAATGAGAAGTCCAGCACTATCCCAATAAGCACTGTCACATGTTTGGAATCTTTACACTCAACTCTGTTTAGGCTTTAACAGGGTGTTCGGTTCCAACAGCCTTCCCCATCAGAGTTCTTGGGGGAATATTGCAGTGTAATCCCCCAATATTGCAAGTGAAACCCCAATCGTTGGGTCACGCACTGTGGAAAGGTCGATACCGAGGGAGCAGCACTGTGGGAGAGGCAGTTCTGGGGACGTTTTCAGAGAGGAACTACTGAAGAGGAGGCACACTGCTGGATGGGTGATTCCAAGAAAGTGCTGTATAAATCGACGGGCAGTATTGAGGGAATCCTGAACCCAGCTGCTGACCTTCAGATTAGACATTAAATCGTTTGCCCTCTCAAAAATCCAGGGCATGTTTTACAAAAATTCAAGAACATTTTCTGGACATCATGGTCAATAGTTACCATCAGCTTACATCCTATAATGGATGAAACGATTACTACTAGAGGGCACAGCTTTAAGGTGAGTGGGGCAACATTTAAAGTGTGGGACAAATTTTTATTTTGCATAGTGAATGATGGATGCCTGGAACAAGCCACCTGGGGTGATGATGGAGGCTGATACATTAGTGGTGTGTTGGATAGGCACATGGATATACAGGGATAAGGATTATATGCGGGCAGAGATTAGTTTAACTTGGCATCATGTTTAGCACAGACATTGTGGGCCAAAGGGCCTGTTCCTGTGCTGTACTATTCTATGCACCTCTACTTACCATGAAGTTCAACTCAGCATTGATGACTATTTGTACTCAATGTACAGGTGTCAACTGCTCTACATCAGTGAGACCAAGCGCATGCTTGGCGATCGCTTCGCCCAACACCTCCACTCAGTTCTTTTTTTTAATTTCAAAATATACTTTACTCGAGAAATAATTATATACAGTACAAGATCCATACAAAACCCCATCCGACATTCTCGAAGACTATACATACATTCTATACAGTTTCCCCAAATCATAATTTTACCCCACACCCTTGCCACTCATGTGGCCCACTAGCGTGGAATCCCTTCCCTTATTTTGAGGGGCTTCTCCACCACACCCTGCCCCCCATGACACTAGACTGTGGTCCTCCCCCACCGAGCCTTGGCGTTGGCTGCACCGAGATTCAGTGTGCGTCCCCCAGCATGTGCTCCTGCAGTCTGCAGCGGGCCCTGGCGGACATCTCGCTCCGCTGGATGGTCAACAATGCTCGGGCTGACCAAAGAGCATCTTTCACCGAGTTGATGACCTTCCAGCAGCACTCGATGTCAGTCTCTGAATGCGTCCCTGGGAACAGTCCTCTGTGAAGCAGGTTGTTCGGAATAAACCGTGACAGGGACCACTGCAGACCTCTCCAGTCTCTCTTTGCGAATCCACACTCTGCAAAGAGGTGGGCAACCATCTCCTCTCCATAGCAGCCATCCCGAGGGCAGCTTGCGCTGGTAGTGAGGTTCCGACGGTGCAGGAAGGATCTGACTGGGAGGGCTCCCCTCACCGCCAGCTAAGCCAGGTCTTGGTGCTTGTTGATGAGTTCTGGCGATGAGGCATTTTGCCAGACAAGCTGGGCAGTCTGCTCTGGGAACCACACCACAGGATCCATGGAGTCATTTCCCTGCATTGTCTGCAGGACGTTCCGTGCTGACCACTGCCCGATGGACTTGTGGTCAAAGGTGTTGGTCCGGAAGAACTTTTCCACAGACGACAGATGGGGCGGCAATGTCCAGCTGACTGGCACATTGTGTGGCATTTGCGCCAGGCCCATCCTTCGCAACACCTCAGCAGGTAGTGACACTTGGTGCTCGCGTGCCTTGGCTCTACGCTCCGCCTGATGCAGCCACACACGAAGGTTGCCATCAGGGTGAGGGCGACGTTAGGCACGCTTTTACCCACCGTTGTCTGCTGACTTGTGCATTGTGGCCCGTCGCACCCGGTCCATCCTCGACCCCCAGATGAACTGGAAAACGGCTCAGGTGATCCATGTGGCGTAGGAGGGACAGGCCACACTTGCGCCAAGTACAGCAGCCCGAGAGCACCTCACACCTGATGACCAAATTTTTCCCTGTTATGGAGAGGGAGCGTTCCACCCTGGCTCCCGTGGCCGACTCAAACTGGTTGCAGACGCTAATCAATCTACGGACTGAACCTGGATCCGAGCAGAAGACGGCAACATCGTCCATGTACAGGGAGGTTTTGACCTGAGTGCTCCCACTGCCTGGCAATATCACTCCTCTTATGCTCGCGTCCTTCCTGATGGACTCGGCCAAAGGTTCAATACAACAGATGACCAAGACAGGGGAGAAAGGGCAATCCTGCCTGACTCCAGACCTGACGGGTAAGCTGTCTGATTCCCACCCATTGATTAGGACTGCACTACAGATATCGGTGTAGAGCAGTTGGATCCAATTTCTGATTCCCTCCCCAAAGCCCATTTTGGAGAGCACGTCCCTCATGTACGTGTGCGATATCCTGTCGAGGGCCTTTTCCTGGTCCAAGCTGACGAGGCAGACATCCACCCGTCTGTCCTGCACGTAGGCAATGGAATCTCTCAGCAGCGCCAGGCTGTCTGAGATGTTCCTGTTAGGTACAGTGCAGGTTTGGTCTGGGTGGATCTGAATCTGAATCTGAATCTGGATCACCCGTCCCAGAGCAGACTTGACCCGGTTGGCAATGGTCTTAGACAGGATCTCATAATCAACATTCAACAATGTGATGGGTCTCCAATACCTTATATCTTTCATCTCCCCCTTCTGCTTGTAGATTAGGGTGATGCTGCTCTTCCTCATGGAATCTGACATGCCACCGGCTAGAAGCATGTCCGCTCAGTTCGCATTAACCAACCTGACCTGCCGGTGGCTCAGCACTTCAACTCCCCCTCCCATTCCGAACCCGACCTTTCTGTCCTGGGCCTCCTCCATGACCAGAGTGAGGCCCACCACAAATCGGAGGAGCAGCGCCTCATATTTCACCTGGGTAGTTTACACCCCAGCGGTATGAACATTGATTTCTCCAATTTCAGAAATTCCTTGCTTTCTCCCTCCTTCCCCTCCCCAGCTCTCCCACAACCTACTGTCTCCACCTCTTCCTTTTTCCCCGCCCACCCCCCCTCCATCAGTCTGAAGAAGAGTCTCGACCTGAAACGTCGCCTATTCCTTCGCTCCATAGTTGCTGCCTCACCCGCTGAATTTCTCCAGCATTTTTGACTACCTTCGATTTCTCCTCGGCTACCCTCACCCACGTGCATGGGAGGATTCAGTAAACAAGAAGCAATAAGGGCTACTTCACTGAACTGTGGCCATTCTTTGTGTAGGAACTGCGGATGCTGGTGTTCCTTCTCTCTAGAAATGCTGCCTGTCCTGCTGAGTTACTCCAGCATTTTGTTTCTATCTTCTGACCATTGCTCATTACCATGGCCCGCTGTTTCCCTCCACTGGACCCATTGCAAACTGCAGGAAGGAGAAAACATTTTCAATTGGTCAGAGACACTAATTGGCAGTTATATATTGACCATGAGTCAGTCTGGTCAAACGTCTTGCCATTTCTAAATGGATCAGACTATGCCCTTTGCATTAATGCACACTTTCTTCCCACTGACAATGTTCGACTGAATACTTTCCCATGACGACTCAGTAATTCTTTTGGCCTCACACTCAAGTCTTGGCACAAACACAACAGAAAGTCAGCCAAGAACAGTTAATATCTCCAGAATTAATGGGGTGGGTCAGATGGTTTTAGTAAAGGTCTTCTATCCCCATGCAGTATAACTCTGGTAATTGGCACACTCTGGTCTTTAGGAGAATCACACAGAAGATACAGAGGTCGGTCAATTAAAACTGAGATGCGTGTAGATTTCCTCTGAGGTTTGTGAATCTCTGGAATTCTCTGCCCCTGAGGTGGGAGGGGAGGAATTGGGGTGGGTATGCCAGATCATTAGATTTAGTTATGGTGGAGATAGATAAATGTTTGAAAGATTGAGGAATTAAGGCTTTCAGGGGACTGGCACAGAAGAGGGCAGCACAGTGGCACAGCAGTAGAGTTGTTGCCTTATAGCACCACCAGAGACCCAGCTTCGATCCTGACTACGGGTGCTGTTTGTATGGAGTTTGTATATTTTCCCTGTGACCACATGAGTTTTCTCCAGGGGCTCTGGTTTCCTCCCACACTCCAAAGACCTACAGATTTATGGGTTAATTGGCTTCGGAAAAATTGTAAATTGTCCCTAGTGCTAGTAGTGTACAGGTGATGGGTGATCGGTGGTCGGCCCGGACTCAGTTGTTCGAAGGGCCTGTTTCTGTGCAGTATCTCTAAAGTCTAAAGTAAAGGAGTTAAGTAGCTTAAGTTCAATAATCATATTGAATAGTGGGACAGGTTTAATGAGGTCCATTGGCCTACTCCTACCATCTTGTCTTTGGTTGTACTGGACTGGCAGATTTCCCAGACAGCTGGATGTTATTCCTATTAATACCCATCACTCTTTTAATTCACTACTATTTATTATGTTGTTACATGGTATTATAATAATTTTTGCAACATATCAAATTTAAAGGGATCATAGGAACCAGGCCCATATGAGCGTGAAGGACAAACATCACTCACGGAGCGAGATGCGAAACCATCGGGCGTTCTGAATAATTGGGTTACCAAGTCGGATTTTGCTGCATTACCACCTTGCACCACATCACAAGAGTGTTGAGTCTGGTTTATTGCCATATGCACAAGTACGGTGAAAATCTTGCTTGCAACAGTATGACAGACAATACATGAACATGAATCATACACAAATTAACCTAAAATTTTGTGACAGTGAAAAGAAAGAGACTATAAAAGACATTAGTACTAAGATACACAATTAAAAAACAAGTAGTTCAAGAAGTGATCTATACTGTTCCACTGCTGAAGTTGATTAGTGTTGTGCAGTCCAGTTAAAGATCCTGATCGTCGTAAGAAAGTAGCTATTTCTGAACGTGGAGATGCAGGACTTCAGGCTTCTGTATCTTCTGCCTGATGGTAGCAGCTGGAAGAGGATATGGTCTGGATAGTGGGGATCCTTGATAGGTACAGCCTACTTGAGGCAGCGCCACATGTGGATACATTTGATGGAGGTTGAGAGCTGTGCCCATGACTGGGCTGAGTCCACCACTCTATGCAATCTTTCATTTTCATGCAGTGGAATTGTCATACCAGGCTATGATCCAACTACTCAGGGTATTACCTGCAGTGCATTTGTAGAAGTTTGTTATAGTATGCCAAATCTCTTTAAACTTGTAATAGAGGTGCTAGTGCAATTTCTTTGTGAGTACATCTAGGTGCTGGGACCACGATTTTGAAGCTGCTAACTCCTGCCACCCCCCTTCCCCCCACCCCCACTGAAAGCTGACACAGTTGTCAGCTGCCTTTTGAAGTGCCGTTATTGTTAAATGTGAAGAGTGCACAGTAAGCCAATAAGCTCCCACAAACATCTGCACTGCTGATCAGCTGGCCTGCAAGGTGCAGACATCTGCCCCCTATGAACAAGGAAGGCCATCGGAGCCTCTTCCAGAGGATCCACTTTACTTCATCCCAATGGCACCAATGGATACTCCTCTCCAGTGGTCAATTAACCTCCTTCCATCCCACTCTACCCTGCACCCCACGCAAGGACTGCCTCCTCCTATGTGTAAGTTGAAGTTTAATTTGATCAGCACTTTCATGAGGACGAGTTGGACTTCTGTAAATTCTCCGTCATTTGTTAATAATGTAGACAAGTTTCAGTTTACACACTTTATTGCACAATCAAGTTTAACAACGGCGACAACTGCTTTCTTCTTTAAGCAGATGTTATTTTCCCCATGAGTACATTCGAGTTAGCTTCAGTCACTTAATGGTCAGACAGGTTGACTGACTATTGTTCATGATAACAACACAAATCTGACAACTTCCAGAGAAGTAGCCCGAAGCAGTGAGAGGTCCATGGTGCTCCCTGGGTCCGTACAATTCCTCGATTGTCTGCAGCTCATGCAGTCATCCATGAACACAGCGTTACACTGTGCACATTCACTCACCTAGCTGAGCGAGAACACATTGTGACACAGATGCTTAGAACCAAGATCTGACAAAATGGAGTCTTGTCCACATCACCCATAGAGTCACCACTAGACCGAAACAATGGATATGTTCTTTGTTTCAGCACTTGCAACTCACTCAATGGTACTAACAGACTGCTGCCAGTACAGGTGCAATGGCATCAGAATAGAGCTCCACTGAGACTTCATAGTACAAAGGTCTCTCACATAAGGACGCAAGTGTGTCAGCAAGCAAAATAAGGGGTAGAAAACAGAGCTAGTAATATATCTACATGGGGCAATCTTAAAATTACACATTAACCTTTACAATTAAGTTGCAGAAGATATGTATCGATCACATAGTTTAAAGACAAACACCTAGGCTTGTTGGAGTTGTGAGCATCTGTAGGCTACAGGGACGGCAGGAGATATCATCGCAGAATGGACTGGTTCTAACTTTCATGTGGGGTCTCGGGTCATTAGTGGGGCTCCTCCACCCACCATATAAGGGGCTTCAGAAATAGAGATCTCGCATTTGCTGCTTCCCGGCTGGGTCCTTTGTGTGGATGGACCACACAATGCACATGGATGCAACCAGACAGTGCTGCAATGCCACAATAACACTCAGCGCTATCACAATGCAGAAGGGGCTCGGTACAGACAGATCACGAAGCTCGAGGGACAGATGGGTTACGGCTACAATGAAGGACCCAAAAACACCACTCACTCCAACTGTCATTAGCTTCAAACATAATACTTAATAAATAGAATTGACAAGTCTAATATCACACACAGCACTTACCGAGAACATTCACATTGACAATAGACCACTTTCACAAGAGTAATGCATTAGAATGAAATACAAACACGAGGTCACAGTTGCATGGTGATATTTACAATGGTTTGGTTATGAAAGTAAAAAGCTGTCCCCATTTTCCAGAAACATGGCACTGTGTGCCCACTGGTTTTGCAGGAACAACTCTACTGCTGGCATTCCTGCTGCTAGATATTGGCTGGGACACATGTAAAAACATCCCACTTAATGCAGTCTTAATTTCTGTATGTTGCCAGGTTTACCATGATATGATTAACTGATTTTAAGAAAAAAATATTGCACTTATCTAAAATAACAATTGAATTGTGAAAGCAACAATTGAACTGTCCAAGAACCATGATATTTTGAGTTTTGACTGGTGATCTTGGGAGTGATTTCATGATTATTCAACTTGTAAAGCCTGAGCAAATGAAAATTACTCTGATAATTCAGGATGCTCTCTACAAGATATGTTGGCAAATGTGAAGCCAATGTTCTGTAAACATTATAACCCAAAGTGAAACAATTGACCCACGAATACCGGTGATGGGAGACCTTCAAACAGGCAAGCTTGATGCAGTGACCAGAAGCAGCAGCTTCTGTCACACTGACCCTCAGGCTTTAAGCGGATTGGTGCAGCAAGGGGTATTTTGAGGGCAGTTTCTTTCATATCCAACAGACTTGTGTTACACCAGCCAATGCTTCAATGATTTTTTACACTGAAGTACAAGCCCTCCCTCTTACTGCATCCCCATTGCGGTCATTGCTTTTCACGATCATTTGTCATTCAGTGTCCAGTTAGTGAAGGTTGTCATGCGTTATCTTAAAAGCTCAACTTCAGACAAGATACTGAAGACAATTTTTTTATTTTTTAAAACTCTTTTTCTACACAAGCAATTCTGAAGGGTGGATTTAAAGATGAGCGATCTTTTGCCGGTAGTTGGGATATCCAATGGGTTAAGCAGCAGCTTGATGCCCAAACCGCTGATTTCCCTGAAGCACCTCAAGTAAAATAAATGACCAAGGAGAGAGATGGAAATAGTGGCCCCAACTTCATGCTCTGTACAAATGACTGGGGCACTTCTATCCAATGTATGACAGGCATCTTTAATTCATGTATTGCAAGCAGGATAATTCTTATTTCAACCCAGTGGATGGGACCATTTTCTAGTAAGGACCAGTGGTTTTGAGCTTAAGGTGTTAAAATGACATTGCAATTCCTTTTTCATATTGGTGGGAACATTGGAATTTTTAAACGGCTAACAGATGAAAGCAATTTACACACGCTCAAACCTCTCCAAGATGGTACACCTTAAAAACTTTTTTTTTTTTAAATGAAGCTCACAACCATCTCCTTGATTAAAGATGGTCAAAAAGACTTCTCTATGTTCTGAAGATTTGTGTTGAAGGAATTTTACCTGCTCAATGTTTCAGCTTACACTTCACCTGGCTGGGGAGAACAAAGTTTGAGTGAATCTTCATCTTCTAGTCGTGGTATGAAAGGACAGGCGTACAAAATTCAGGAGACATGACATCCACTATATGTAAACAAACAAGCAACTGCTTTCAAGAGATTGATCATAACACTGAGCGTTACCATTCAGTTTGTTTTTAAAGGATGTAGAATACTGTGGAAAGAATTGTTACTTGTGCACACTTCTGCTTGACATTTAACTATTTTTAACATCATTTATGATAAGCAATGATAGATTCCCTGAGTCAGCCACGCCATTATGTTAAAGGTGCCAGCTGCACTCAGGAGCCAGCATTGATGAACTGATCCCCAGCGTGCCAGCGATAGCTGCTAAAGAATGGATCGACTGAGCTTATATTGACTGGAATTTAGAAGGATGAGAGGGAATCTTATAGAAACAAGAAATACTTTAGGGATTGGACAGGCTATGTGCAGGAAAAATGTCCCCGATGTTGGGCTAGTCCAGAACCAGGGTTCAAAGTTTAAGAATAAGGGGTAGGCCATTTATGACTGAGAAGAGGAAAAACCTTTCCACCCAGGGAGTTATGAATCTGTGGCAGAAAATTCCACAGACGGCAGTGGTGGCCAATTCTCTGGATGTTTTCAAGATGGAGTTTTCAAGAGAGAATCAAGAGATTCCATAACGGAATCAAGGGATATGGAGAGAAAGCAGGAATGGGGTACTGATTGTGGATGATCATATTAAATGGCGGTGCTAGCTCGAAGGGCCGAATGGCATATTCCTGCACCTATTTTCTATGTTTCCAAAACTGGGCTATGGATGAGATAAGGATAAGTGTAGTTGCTCCTTGAGACAGAATCTCAACATATATCAGGGTTAGCTGAGGGCATTAATTGATGTCGAGGATGAATAGGCGTAGCTTGCAGTTGGCAAACCTTTGGCCTCATCAACTAGTCTACACCTAAAGTAAAATAGTGCACTTGACGAGAAATAGTGTTTTGCTACCTGCATTTAGCTTGAAAAGTGCAAATTAAAAAACAATACTGAAATGATATGAAAAAAACTTTTAGAACTGTGCATAACATTGACCAAATTAGATTAAAAGCAAACTTTTCTTTAAGTAATGTTCATAAATGAACCCAATTTGCTTGGCAGTCAGCTCCCTACAAACAGTGGCATTGTTCCAACCTCATCATGCACAGAAACAGTCTCCCACATCATCAGTGCACGGTTATCATCTGATACAGTGCACATTGGAACTTAATTTCTCATGACAACTTAATTAACAACCATTTTAAATAACGTATTAGAAAGACAGAATAGGGATTAGGAATTTGTCCCAAGCATAAGGATGGTTCTGCTTATTGTACTCCACATCTGAAATTCAGCTCCACTGAAGCCAGAGGTGGACGACACTCCTGCATTCTGCATCAAGTGCACACGGCTGAGGTCAAATTTCTAGCATATTCTCAGTACAGCAAATGAAATATAGTGCTATTTCACTGAACGGCATTTAACTTCCTTACAGAGGGACCAATTCACATGGCTGAAACATCTGCTACAGACAGGTTTATGATAAGTGTAGACACAGGAGATGCTGGAATCTTGTGTAGAACAAAGTGCTGGAGTAGCTCAGCTGGTCAGATTCTAGACTCCAGTCTGAAGGATCCCAACCCCAACTTTGCATTTCCATGTTCTTCAGAGATGGTGACTAACTTGCTGAGTTATTCCAGCACTTTGTGTTCTATTTAAGATATGCAAGTCAAAAACATACAGTTAGTACTTTCATCAATGAAAAAGCACAAAACACTGGAGATAGTCAAGAGTCAAATAGCATTTGTGGTAAGAGGAACAGAATTAACTTTTCAATTCAATGCCAGTCATCATGAACAGTTTCTCTCTCTCTCTCTCTCTCTCTCTCTCTCTCTCCTCGGATACCAGAGATCTCCAACATTTTTAAAATTAGTTTTCCTGCAGTTTTTTTGCTCTTTGAGTGCTATCATAGTGGACCTGATTTCTACCTCCTCACCAAAGTCTGATTCATTCTCCTACTTCTAACTCAGCGCCGGAGGTAAAAATAATACTGCACCATCAGAAACATCTTCGCAGGAATCCAGCTCAGTGGGCAGATGCCGGATCCTGTATAAAAAGGGACGATATGATTGAAGAGCTCCCTGGAAATATGATATGATGCCTTCAGCTGTACACGTTGTCCTGGAAGCCCCACACCTCCAGCATGCTGATCTGGAAAGTTTCCGAGCACAGAGGATGATTGTTAAAGGTGCTGGAGCGTCCAGTCGTGCCACGGTTCAGGTTCTCATCGATGTACAACGCAGGGCAGCCACCACCACCTGGTAGAGAGGCAACACCAACACTTTGACAATTCCATTGACAAGCTTACGGAGTTGGCTAACTTAGAGACAAAAAAAATCCACAAAGTGCTCAGTTCAGTTTCAGTTTAGTTTATTAATATCAATCCGGGTGTTCCAGTTTCCCTCAATATCCCAAAGATGTGCGGGTTTGTAGGTTAATTGGCCTCTGAAATGCTGGAGTTACTCAGCGGGTCCGGCAGCACCCGACGGTGTTCCTGGCAAGGGGCCAGGACCTCCAGAGGCCTACAGGCAGCAGCAGGAATTAGATAGGAATGTTTGAACTTTTGTAACTTTGTCAGCGCCAAAACGTAGCGAATTTACCGGGTTGCATGCAATTCTCTGTACCTAGGTATCTGTACCAATAAAGTATCATTATCGTCATCTCTGATGTAGTTTTGGGTCGGGACTCTACTTCAAACTGATTGTCATGGGGGGAGAAGCTAGAAGAGAGGTGGGGTGGGACAAAGTTCCTTGACTTCTTTTTATACACCAGAATCTGCAGTTCTTCAAGTCTAACTTAGTCAATTTGTTTTTGTTTTATGACAATGTGCAAAGAAGGAAGAAATATTACTGATTCATACACATCAATAATTATCTCCACTGCTAGAACATACCATATGTAAAATATACTTTATATTAAAGGAATCTATGGAGGAAGCAGAGAAGGGCCACAGATATTATCCTTCCTTTATCTAACTACTTTGCCGGCCAAATACGTTTTGATGTACAACCCAGTGAGATCCGCATAGGAATCAGATATTTAAAGATTGGATTTAATTGACAATATTTTATGTGGCAAAATATAGACAGTTCATAGCAGCCAGACTTCACTTACCGACTATAATGGATTCTGGACTTCCAGCCATGAACATCGCTGTTGCTTTGGTGGTCAAGTTGAAGTGACGAGCAGCAAGAAAGGGTGATAACCTGTCCGAGGGGTCTTCGGAGGAAGCAACTAAACCCATGTCCTCGGGTAACTCTGCGTCCAGAACACCAGGCTGCTGAGGGAACTCTGCCGTTGTGTCTTTAGCTGTACCTTTAGCTGCTTCCAACTCTGGATGTTTAATGATAACCCATTCATATCGCACCATCTCAGGTTGCAGCTAGGAATAAAATTAAAAATGGATATATAAGACACAGGCAGAAGATGCACAAGACACAGAATGAGAATATGAAACAGATTTTGATTTCAGTAACTTCAAAGGACCTGTCCCCAGACTTGCAGTGGTTGTAATGGATGTCAAGGAGACAACACAAGCAGTTATTAATATAACACTTAATACAGCAAAGCATTCCAAGGAATTTCACAGAGATGTTGCTAAACAAAGGTAGCAAAACAGACTAAATGAATGCACCATTGGACAAATAAGGCTTGCATGATTTGCCTTTAACAAACCTATGCTGGTTTATGTATTGTTCAATGCTTGCCCAAATGATTAATAACTTTGTCCCATATGCAAATGCAAATCTTTTTCCGGGCCCAGTTTTTGGTCATCTGTTCTAATAGTTCGTTGTTTAGTTTGCTGTTGAAGTTATGTGTCTTATTTGGTTAGACAGTTACAGTTTAGAAGAATGACGACACAGTGGGGCGCTGGTAGAGCTGCTGTCTCAGTGTCAGAGACCCTGGTTCTTGGGTGCTCCCTGTGTGGAGTTTGCACATTTTTCCTGCAACCGCATGGGCTTCCTCCGGGTGTTTCAGTTTCCCTCAATATCCCAAAGATGTGTGGGTTTGTAGGCTAATTGGCCTCTGTAAATTGCAACTAGTTGGGTAGAGAGTGGATACAAAAGTGAGACAACACAGAACTAGTGTGAATGGGTGATCAATGGTCGGCATGGACATGGTGGGCTAAAGGGCCCGTTTCCATGCTGTGTCTTTCATTGAGAGGGTGATCATGTACAAACATACAAGATCCAAGGGGGACCTGGCAGGACAAACAGGATAGAGGGAGAATTGCAAACAAGGCTACATAGCTACAAAATAAGCAGCTGGTATTTTAAAACAGAGGTGTACAGAAATATCACTCAGAGGGTAGTGAATCCCTGGAATTCTCAGCCCCAGCAGGCAGTGGAAATCAGATGATCATTAGGATTAGATTATGATGATCGTTAAGGAGTAGAGAAATAAATATTTGAAAGGAGGGAAAGAGAAACTGGCACGCAGGAGACCATCACAGATCAGCCATGATCATATTGAATGGTGGGGCAGGCCTACTCCTATCTTCTTGCGTAACACTCCTGTGAAGCCCCTTGGTTATTTTGGCACATTAAAAGGTACTGCATTGACATGTACTTGTATTGTTGTTTCCCCAAAGCATTCTCCACCTGCTGTAAGAATGCAAATTGTTCTTAGAGGGCAAATTAATAAAAGGTCTGCTGGAGGAACTCAGTGGGTCAGGCTGACCCACTGAGTTCCTCCAGCACTTTGTTTTTTGCATCAGATTCCAGCATCCAAATCTTGTATTTAATAGAAAAAATCTGCTCCTTTAGTCAAACGTAACTCTAATTTTTAAAACCGAGTTGGAAAGACAAACAATAAGCTGCAGAATATCCAGTCGAATGGACAGCATTACTGTCAATCCTGTGCTTAGATTTGAAGATTAAAATAATTTGATAGGTAGGTAGATTTTCCGAAAAAAACATATCAGAGAATTATGGTAATTCTGTTCGGTATGGAGCTAGAAAATTCACATTAGCCCACAAACAACATCTTGTTTCATAAGTCAAAGGGTAAACACTTGCGAGAAATAATTTTCTATAAGTACAAGCTGTTCTTTAGGCACAGTACATTTACCGGGCATTACAAATTAGTCTGCAATTCTGCTTTAACAAACACTTTATGTTTGTCATGGTTCCATTAATATGCCAAAGCTAGATTAGCATATACGTCTGCCTTTCAGTAGCAATCAGCCAAAGACAAAGCAGCAATAATCAGAAAGGAAACCACCGGCAGTACCTTGAAGACAAAGCATTCCCCTGTGCCAAAATAGCTCAACTTGTTTCCCCCTCGCCTTCTTTCGCTCCAGTCTGTTGAAAGGTAGGCTCCACAGACCTGTTAAAGCAAGGACACGATGACAGATTCAGCCAAGAGCCGACAGCAGGACCCAATTTCGAATTACCTGAAACAAGTGATGACACAAGCCTGTCTACCTTCTTCATTAATCCATTGAGATTTTTTATTCCCGCTGCTCCTGGTATTGATCTGCACTGCATTACCGTAAAACATAGGAGTAGAATTAGGCTATTCACTCAGCGAGTCTACTCCACCATTCAATCATGGGTGATCTAATTTTCCCTCTCAAACTCATTCTCCTGCCTTTTTCCAGTAATCTTTGACACCCTTACTAATCAAGACCCTATCAATCTCCACTTTAAAACCTTTGACAGTTCTGGAGCTATGATTTGGTTTTTCCTTTCACAGATGCTGCCCGATCTGCTCAGTGTTTCCAGCATTTTCTGTTTCCTTCCAGACTTCAAGAATCCTAGTTTTCAGATTGTTATTCCATTCCTGACCACCAATGGTAACAGCCTTTCCACTCTGTCTATGCCCTTCATGATTTGAAATATCTCCAGATCTTTTGCAACCTTTTGTTCCAAGGAAAACAACCTAAGCTTTTCCAGTTGATTTGCAGAACTGTGGCAGCACAGTGGTGCAGCAGTAGAGTTGCTGCCTTACAGTGCTAGAGGCCTGGGTTCGATCCAGACTGCGGGTGCTGTCTGTACGGAGTTTGTATGTTCTCCCTGTGACCGCATGGGTTTCCTCCAAGTGCTCCTGTTTCCTCCCACACTCCAAAGGTTTGTAGGCTAATTGGCTTGTGTAAAAATTGTAAATAGTCCCATGTATGTAGGATAGTGCTAGTGGACAGGGCTGATCGCTGTCAGTGCGTACTCGGTGGGCTGAAGGGCCTGTTTCCACGGTGTATCTCTAAAGTTCCTCAACCCTGGAAATATTTTAGCTAATCTCATCTCGAAAGCTTTACATCCTTCCGAAAATAGAACTAATCAATTTTATGAAATGAATACTTAATAAAAGTTTATGATGACTTCCATACTCCTCAATACCTTCAGATATAAAGTCCAGTATTTTGCATGCTCTTCCAACCACTTAAGTCAACCTGAGACATTAGGATCTTGACCCAAAATGCTGACTGACCATTTCCGTCCACAGATGCTGCCTGACCCACGAAGTTCCTCGAGTGCTCTCCTCAGATACAGATTCCAGCATCTTCAGTCTCTTTGGCCTCCATAATTGTATAATGTTGGTCCCGTCAGTTTTGTTATAATAGTTCCTTATTTAAGGAGGGATGTATTTGGACCATGACAGTTCAGAGAAGCTTCAATAGATTGATTCCAGGGATGGAGTGGGTATCTTATTAGGAAAGGTTGAGCAGATTGGATCTACATTCTGAGGTTTGGAAGAATAAGAGGGGAAGCATAAAGGATTCTTTGAGAGCTTGAAGGATAAATGTGTAAAGGAGGCCTCTCTTCATGAAGGGATCTAGAATCCAGATCTATTGCTGCAGAATTAGGGGACTTAATATTGGAGATAAAATTATTTTCTCAGAAGCTAATGATTGTTCAGATTCTCTACTGAAAGATCTGTGGGGAGAGTCATTGAATACTTTTAAGGCTGAGGAAGATACATTTATGGCTATAGGTAAAGCCGACATTTATGGAGAACAAGCATAAAATTGGAGCTGAGCCCAAGATCATATCAGCCATGATCCAACTAAATGGCAGATCAAATTCAAGAGCACAAATGACCAACTCGTGCCCGTTTATATTGTTTCTAATCTGCACCTACAGAATCCCGATTCTCGTATCCATTGCATTTCGTGGTGTCATTCATGGCTTTCTCTCACAACACTATCTCCTACAGTTTCTCTCTGGGGTGATAATCATCAGGATACATGTGTCTACTATCCTGACCTTTAATTGCTACAAATTTTCACAGGGCTTCTCCTCACCATAATTTGGTTAAACTAATACTTCTATCTTGTCGTGTAGGTGTTGCCTCTTTGCATTTTATTTACTGCTGGCACTTGATGTCACCATTGCTCTTGGCTTAAAAAAACATTAAATTATAATGTCCAACATATTAAACATGCTACCTCGTCCTTTGTGGTTTTGATGAGAATGATGGTTGGCTCATACCCCTCGCAATGAGCATAAAATCTGAAAAAAACCCAAAAAACATTGTCTTCTTTAGACAAATTTTGTAATCTTCAAGTTTGAAAGACTGTTAGGGCTGCTGCCTCAGCATCAGAGACCCAATTTTGAAACTTAGGTGCTGTCTGTATGGAGTTTGTATGTTCTCCCTATGACTGTATGGGTTTCCTCTGGTTGCTCCAGTTTCCTCCCACATCCAAAAAACGTGCAGGTTTGTAGATTAACTGGCCTCCATAAATTGCCCCTGGTGTGTAGGGAGTGGATGCAACAGTGTGATGACATAGAACTAGTGCAAATAGGTGATCGATGGACAGTGTGGACTCGGTGGACCAAAGGGCCCATTTCCATGCTGTATCTTTCCATCAAAATAAGTATACACTGAAAAGTATTACTCCTGTTATTAACCTTCAAACTAGATAGAGTGTACAAATTCAACAGATCGAGCAAGATTACCCAACAAATCTGTTGCAATAATTTATAGTGTCATTCCCTAACATCTGATACTGCAGAAGCCCCATGGTTACACAGGTCCCATGGAACTGGGGTGAAAAACTGTGTCTGAAGCTCACAAACTTACATTGCTTCTGGCAAGGGAAGGTTGGTAGGGATCCAGCAATCTGTATAACCAGGATTTATAAGCAGACTGCACCAATCTGAAAACAGAGGCAGAGCAGTCATCCAAGAGGACACAGCTCTAGAATTCCCTCATCTCCAAACTGTAACAACAGCTTAAGATGTAGCCCTGAGTCCCAGGTTGGACTTGAACCATAATCTTTTGATTCAGAAGCAACATATCTTTGCTTCCATGCATTATTTCCAGTGATTTTATACCCATGGTCCAGATTAAATTATTTTATTGGGGAAATAATTTGAGCAAGACTCTTGGAATGGGTCAAATAAGGGTTCTGTATAAGTAGCTCAGACCAGGAAGATGCAAGACGGTGAGCAGAGAATGGGTTTACCATAATTTAGCTAGTGATTCTCATTATATAGCGTGGAAACATCTCCTGTGTCACACAGACCATATAGTATTCACGCGAGTCAGGAGTTTATAATGGGAAAGATTAACAAGTTTAAACAGTCACATGATATTAATAAACTAGTCAAGTCAAGTCATATTTATTTATATAGCACATTTAAAAAACAACTCTCGTTGGCCAAAGTGCTTTACATTTGTTATAAGAATAGCACAACAAAACTACAGTGGGAATGTGCATTTCTTCCATTTATGATTTTAGTACTGAGAGTTTTCACACGTAAAGCACATTATTCAATGACACAAAGCTGGGTGGCAGTGTGAGGAGAATGCTATGAGGCTGCAGGGTGACTTGGATAGGTTGGGTGAGTGGGTGGAAACACGGCCGATGCAGTATAATGAGGATAAATGTGAGGTTATCCACTTTGGTGGCAAGAACAGGAAGGCAGATTATTATCTGAATGGTGTAGGAGAAGGGGAGGTGTAACGAGACCTGGGTGTGCTTGTACATCAGTACATCAGCAGGTAAAGCAGACAGTGAAGAAAGCCAAAGGCATGGTGGCTTTCATTGCAAGAGGATTTGCAATGTCTGTGTTGAATTTGCACATTCTCCCTGCAAGTGTGTGGGTTTCCTCCCACATTCCAAAGACGCATTGGCTTTGTAGGTTAACTTGTTTATGTAAAATTGCCCCTAATGTGTAGGGAGTGGGTGAGGAAAGTGGGATAACAGAACTTGTGTGAATGGGTAGACAAAAGTGCTGGAGAAACGCAGCGGGTGAGGCAGCATCTATGGAACGAAGGAAATAGGCGATGTTTCGGGTCGAGACCCTTCTTCAGACTGATATAAGGGTGGGAGGGGGGCGGGAAGAAGAAAGGAAGAGGAGGAGACAGTGGGCTGTGGGAGAGCTGGGAAGGGGACGAGAAAGCAGGGACTACCTGAAATTGGAGATGTCAATGTTCATACCGCTGGGGTGTAAACTGCCCAAGCGAAATACAAGATGCTGCTCCTCCAATTTATGGTGGGCTTCACTCTGGACATGGAGGTGGTCCAGGACAGAAAGGTATGGGAGGGGGAGTTGAAGTGCTGAGCCACTGGGAGATCAGGTTGGTTATTGTGAACCGAGCGGAAGTGTTGGGCGAAGCGATCGCCAAACCTACGCTTGGTCTCACCGATGTAGTGCAGCTGACACCTAGAGCAGCGGGTGCAATAGATGAGATTGGAGGAGGTGTAGGTGAACCTCTGCTGCACCTGGAAAGACTGCTTGGGTCCTTGAATGGAGTCGGGGGGGGGGGGGAAGGTAAAGCGACAAGTGTAGCATTTCCTGCGGTTGCAAGGGAAAGTGCCAGAAGAGGGGGTGGTTTGGGTGGGAATCGGCGAATTGACCAGGGAGTTACGGAGGGAGCAGTCTCTGCGGAAAGCCAACAGGAGAGGAGATGGGAGGATGTGGCCATTGGTGAGATCCCATTGGTAAACATAAAAGCTGGAGAACATCAGCGGGTGAGACAGCATCTATGGAGCGAAGGAATAGGCGACGTTTCGGGTCGAGACCCTTCTTCAGACTGATGGGGGGGGGGGGATGGGCGGGAAAAAGAAAGGAAGAGGCGGAGAGAGTAGGCTGTGGGAGAGCTGGGAACGAGGAAGAAAGCAAGGACTACCTGAAATTGGAGAAGCCAATGTTCATATCGCTGGGGTGTAAACTACCCAAGCGAGATATGAGGAGCTGTTCCTCCAATTTGCGGTGGGCCTCACTCTGGCCATGGAGGAGGCCCAGGACAGTAAGGTCGGATTTGGAATGGGAGGGGGAGTTGAAGTGCTGAGCCACTGGGAGATCAGGTTGGTTATTGCAAACTGAGTGGAGGTGTTGTGCGAAGCAATCGCCAAGCCTGCACTTGGTCTCACCGAGGTTGATCATACGCTGAATAATCCAACCACATTTTTGTTTGGAAGTGGAAAGAAATAATAGAAATTGCAATCATTGCAACGTGTAAAAAGAGTTGAGATACTGTACTATAATTTTGCTGCATGTCATTGTGGTATATATCATGTCTTGATTGGTGAATATGTTAAGTTTGTGACTTTATTTGAAGCAGAAATAATATGTGAATGCTTCATTGAGCATAATTCCGATTGGTAACTATGCACTTCGTCCGAGCACATTATCGCACGCGTCATGCAAGCCGTCTTAAATGACCACCTAAACTGTCATCTGGCAACCTAAAAAGCTGCCAAGGTTGCCCGGCTGAAAACAGAGAAAAAAAGTTAGCCCTGTCTTGTTAAGCGCACAGGAAACAGTTTGAAATTGTACAAAATCTTCATTGCGAGAAATCCTACCTGTTCAAACTATAACCATGGTCCAAAGTAGTGAAGATCAACAGTGGCTGGGAAAGCGCAAATCGTTCTGGGATCCAGGACCAAATCTCTCGCATCTCCTTTGCACTCACAATACTAGATGTGAAATTTTCAACATTGACAGCTAGGTGAACATTGTGTCTGCAAGAAATCCATACAAAATGTCAGGAAAAAACAAAATAAAGGAATGGATCAGGACTGTAGACTCATTCGTATTGTCTGTTGATTGTGAAACAGCAGAGTGAATAGTAGCCCAGCACCATCAGAATCACATTCAAATTTTAATGGAGGTTAACCTATTGACACCTATGTGTTACATGCATGCAAAGCCAAAGATTCACCTATGCCACCGTTGTACAAGCTTTAGTATTTCCATAGCAACACATACAATCAAAATTTGGCTGAAAACTTGAGTCGTTGCAAACATTCTGCACCTGTGCAAACAAACTGGAGAATTGTGCCTTTAAGGGTAAAAACCTATTAATACTAACTTTTTTTTAAATATACTGCTCCTGCGATAATTCTTCATATGTAAAATTACTGGAAAAAGCAATAACACTATTTTTTAAAAAGCTAGCAGAAGAGATTTTTATTCAATCTCTACAGTTCAACAAATTTAACTTAAAGAATACAAGGTTGAGATTGGTGTTTTAATTGAGAAAGGGGAAAATACCCAGCCTTCCATAACATTAAGCCAAATGACCTGCTAATTATTTGGGTCAAATTGGCTCTGTCATCCTATTTAAATTAAATGCCCCAGTTCACTGCATCAAGTTAAATATTTAATGCCATTACAACATCCTTGTCTTTGCATTTCATAGCTACTCTATCTCTGCAAGGGAAGTTTTACACCATTGGCTGACGTTTGTACCATTTGTTGCCTTGACAAATCAAAGAGGAGAAATGAAAGAACCTCAAATAGAACTTGTGGATTACTACTCATATGGAGTGGAGACTATTGCACTCTCTTTGTGTAAAGTCAGGACTTTTTTTGCACCTGCTTTCACTTTCCCTGTCAACCCTCAAACATTTACTCATATACTTTGCAAATCTCTCATATCTGCAAAGCCAGCTAAGCTTCATTCCATCACCTCTTTTCTGCTTTTTCAATTTAAGATCAATAGACAGTCAAAAGCTGCCAAAACACATAGAGATCCAAGATAAACATACAAGGCACCAATTTAGTTAGCTCCTTTGTTGGTTGGATTTGCATGTTTTCACTTGGATGTGGCTAGGGTGATCATAAGAATGGAGTGGCACCATGTCTGCAAAAGTGGTCCGGAGCATAAAGTTCAGAGCCAATGGGTCAGCAGTTTTGGCACCTTACGAAGTCATCAACTGTGTGTTGGTTTTCATAAGATGAAGCATGGAAGGGGGTGGAGAGGGATGATTGAACAAATTGATACATCAGGCACACTTTCACAATTTCACTTTCAAGTGTGAGAACTCGGACAAGTCCTGTTCAGAATAGTGGCAGTTAATTTTACAGGATAAGGATGAGTTGTCTCATATACAATGGCAACATGAGAGTAGCTTGGAAGCTGTGGCCCAGTGACTGTGGCAGGGCAACACAATGATCTTGATACTTTATATGTTTGTAATATCAAATAATACAAATACACTGGAAATTCTACAGCACCATTTCCAATTTAACTTCCAGTCAACAACCTTCTGAAAGCATGAATTTAAGGAATCATCCCTTTGGCCCCATTACAAAAAGAAAACACGAATGCATGCATTTTCCAGTAAAAGTCAGGGAACACCAGAATAAGAATAGCCAAATAGTTCCCTCCCCCCCCCCCCCCCCCCCCCCTGCCCGACACACACTTTTCTGCCTCCTCGGTCGTACCAAATGCAATACAACTTTCCCCTCCCCACACCAATCCCCTGCTCACTCACCACCCATTACCAAGCTGGATGATCAAGCCTGCTAGCCAGTGAATAAACATGGAACGTCAGATTCTATTGTTTGGTATCAGACCAGGCATGGACTTCGAACATTGAACAGTACAGCACAGGAACAGGCCCTGTGGTTCACAATAACTGTGCGGAGAATGTTGCCAAGTTAAACTATTCTCTTCTGCCTTCACATGCTCCAATATTTCTCCATTCCATGAGATTATTCAAAATCCACTAACTCTTACATTATCATATCTGCTTCCACCACCACCCTTGGCAGCGTGTTCCTGGCATCCACAACTCAGTTCCCCCCCCCCCCCCCCCACCCGATCTTAAAGCTGTATCCTCTAATCTTTGACATTACCACCATAGGAAAAGGGTTCTGACTGCACCCAATCTACGCCTCTCAATTTTATAAACTTTTATCAGTTCTTCCCTCAGCCTTCAAAGCTCCAGAGAAAATAATCCCTCTGGACTTTTAATAGTACCTTTGTAGATCGCAGCCGCAGCGAGCGAGTTAGTGTTAATCTGCAGGGGTAAGGGACAATAGAATTTAAAATTTTATAGAGAAAATTCTCATCCTACCTTTCTCTGTAAATCGGATATTGATCAGGTGGTTTGACAGGAACAAAGAGCGCAGAATCAATGTAGGAAAGAAAGAAAAAGTAATCAATGCATTCTCACATCGCAGATGAAAAGAACATACTTTTACTCACTAAATAAAATAATGCTTTAAAAGGTCTAAAGAAAGTCACCTTTAAATATATCCTACTCTGTCTCTATATATATACACACACACACACACTAAGAGTTTGGAGAATTTTTCTAAAAAATGACGTTTAAAAAACATCCATATAGACTTTTTCCTTGGCATTCTTTTTACTCTATTTTTATACCTCAAATTATCCACTAATCTTCTGATGTGGCTGTTCATTCTTCTAAACCTCATGATACAGGCCCTATCTGCTTCATCTCTCCTTATAGGAAAACATCCGCTGCTCCCTCCCCCAAATTTAGATGCTATACTGCAACTGTATCCTTCTTTAGGCAAGGGGACCAGATCTGTACACATTTTTCCAGGCACAGTCTCATCTGGATCCCATATAATTTCAGTAAGGAGTCTTTATTCATGTACTCAAATTCTCTTTTATCAACACAATCCACACTGGGGTTTTGAGAGAGTGAACAAAATGGCAATTTAAGAAAATAATCAGAATAATTTGTGGCTTTAAATTATGTACTTGAGAACACAAGCTTAACCAAAACTATTCATTAGTTTTTTTTATTTGGTTAATTGTGTACAGAACAAGGACATCAGCATACTTGCATAACAGTCCTTCCCCAGGACCAACATTTTAGCATCGCAGGTGCCAAATTCAATGGCCCGTCACACACAGTTTATTACTTTCCCATCTTTAACATCTCACCTAATCTGAGGAAAGACATTCTTGCCATAGAGGGAGTACAGAGAAGGTTCACCAGACTGATTCCTGGGATGTCAGGACTTTCACATGAAGAAAGACTGGATAGACTCGGCTTGCACTCGCTAGAATTTAGAAGATTGAGGGGGGATCTTATAGAAACTTACAAAATTCTTAAGGGGTTGGACAGGCTAGATACAGGAAGATGGTTTCCGATGTTGGGGAAGTCCAGAACAAGGGGTCACAGTTTAAGGATAAGGGGGAAATCCTTTAGGACCGAGATGAGGAAAACATTTTTCACAGAGTGGTGAATCTCTGGAATTCTCTGCCACAGAAGGTAGTTGAGGCCAGTTCATTGGCTATATTTAAGAGGGAGTTAGATGTGGCCCTTGTGGCAAAAGGGATCAGGGGGTATGGAGAGAAGGCAGGTACAGGATACTGAGTTGGATGATCAGCCATGATCATATTGAATGGCGGTGCAGGCTCAAAGGGCCGAATGGCCTACTCCTGCATCTATGTTTCTATGTTTCTATTGGTCAATCTGTACTATAAACAAACTACAAAACCCTTACCAAATTATTCCTTCAGCACTAAAACCCAATTCTGAATCTAATCTAGATTTATGAGATGGTAAAAGTCACATTCACGTCTGTGGGCTGACAGCAACCCAATATTCAGGGCCATCTCTCAGTTAAAACACTCTGGCAGAAACATATTTCTGAAATGGCAAATAAATAGAAAATCAATGACAAGGCTGATTAACTTAAAATCTACCACAGACAACTTCACCAGGCCTCAACTTCTCTTCTGTGCCTGTTCCCATAGCTTCCAATTCCACAATCCTTCAACAAATGGTAGATAGGTTAGATAATCAGTCTTTCCCTAGGTGGAAATGTCAAATACTAGAGGGCATGGGTGTAAGGTAAGAGGGGGAAAGTTTAAAGAAGATTTACAAGGCATTTTTTTTTTTCTCCTTGAGAGTTGTACCTAGAATCATCTGCCAGGGGAAGTAGAAGTAGAAATAATAGAAGAGTTTGAGGCATTTAGACAGACACATCAATAGGCAGGGAATGGGGGAGGAGGGTGGGCAGAGATATAGACCGTGCAGGCAGATGTACAATTTAAATTATCATCATTGTTAGCACAGGCATATGTGAGTTTGTTCCTTTGCTATGCTATTCATTCTTTGTGGAGGCCAATTATGAAAGTCATGGGGGATGACATTTTCAGGCTGAGGCACAAGAATAGAAATATAACATATTTAAATGGTGTTACAATTTACTACAGATGCTGAAATCTTGAGTAAAATCCAAGTAAAATATGTGAGAAAAATCATGAGTCTGAAGAGACCCAACCCAAAACGTCACCTATCAATTCTTACCACAGACGTAGCCTGACCCACTGGGTTACTCCAGCACTAAGATTTAAATGAAGCCAATGTTTATGGAGCAATACATTCACACTAGTGGATGGGGAAAAAAAACATTGGAGAGCAAGGGTGGAGGAAGAGTGTGGTGGAGGGAGCGGGAGAAGGAAAGAGGACAGTTGGGGGGGGGGGGGGGGGGGGGGGTGTTGGGGGGGGGGGAGGAGAGAGAGAAACAAAAGGAATAAGTAATTAGATTAGTTTGAGGAGAAAGCACACAATATGGCACCTGCTGAATCCAGGCACAACCACCAGGAGGTGCTGCTGAAACACAAGCAAAAGACACAGCAGGAGGCGCATATTGCACCTTGATCAACAGCTCAGCGAAACTAGGTGCATTGGACAAAATGACTGCTGGGTGCATATTATGCCAGCGTGACACAGAACTAAAGTGAACACTATTGAAGCCGTGACAGGAAACAGAGTCATTGTATAACTGGATCTTACATTCAAGAACTCTGAAGTTTCATGCAAAGTTCCCAAGAATGTAGAGCAAAAAAAATAAACTGCTGGAAGAACTTAATACATTAGGCAGCGTTTATGGAGACAAAGGATGGATCAACATTTCAGGTTGAGACCCTGCACCAGAACTTATTTTTGCCTCCACAGATACAGCTTGACACGCTGAGTTTTTCCAGCAGTTTAGTTCCATATTCAAGCATCTGCAGTCTATTGTTTCTTCATTCTAAGAATGGTTTGGAGACTGTGTTAGTCTTCAATTAATACTTATAGATAGTCTAGAATCAAAATTAACTAAATTGCTGACAAGACATTTGGAAAATAATATTTAAGTAGAAAGCTAGGTCTCCTAATTCAGATTTATAAGTAAGTTTCAGGTTGAAAATAAAAGAGATTAAATACCTCTTTTGATTTACAGTTATGCCTTTTTTCTTTAGCGCTTTCTCATTAGCATCTCTGAGCAAACGGATCTCTTTCCTGGAGAATAAACGGATGGCAAAAGCCTTCTCCAAAAGCTTCTCAACCGAGACATGTTTGTTGATCTCCTGGACAAAACTCCGAACGTCAGCTCGAATGTTGGCAGATTTCCCAGGCTGCTTGGCTCTAGATTTTTGGAAGAACTTGAGGAGAGCCAATGCCACTCTATACAGGACCTTACACCCTTCAACAAAAAAGATATCCAACACACGGGCTGTATAGTTAAAGGGAAGTTCTCCAAACATCCATCGCAGCCAATCAGAGTACACCTCAAGTACATCCTCTGAAGAACTCACAATCAGCTTGTGAGCACCCTGGCAGTATTTGTTAGCTAGGTCTCCAAAGGTCATGCAGGAGGATTCGTATGCCAGAAACGTTTGGTCGAAGAAATGTTTTGTGCGGTCATTGCAGGCCAGGAGACGGCACACCTTCTCGAAGCAGTCGGCTTCGCCTGCACTGTAGTGTAGGAGCAGCGCCACAATTGATGGAAGCACAGGACAGAAAGAGATATCTGGAAACTGGCTGGATATGCACAGCAGAATCTTCCTGACTGCATCAATCCCATCCACGTTCAGGCAATAGTTCGGGATGGTACTACCATCCACAAATTCTGGCAGCGAAAGTGTGGAAGTGTTCCATTTCCCAGTAATTTTCTCCACAATATCTTTGTACACCTCAGCATCAGGAGTCACAGTCCTGCACGGCACAGCTTTGATGATTTGTTCATATATTTTACCTCTTAGAGAATGGCTCTTTGCCCAGTAACCTTGCCTGGCATATTGCTTTAATAGGTCGTCATCAATAACAGCTGGCACCACAGGACAGTCCTTCTCCAGATCAGTCATCTTGTCCCAGGCGACAAACTGATTACCCTGCATGTCAGTCATGGGCAAAGACTTTACTGAATTTTCCATTGCAGTTCAGGAAGAGTGGATTATTCAGTCTTCAGGGATGATGCATGTTTTCACTGTTGGCTGAAGAAAACACAAATTAGCTTTTTATATCCACTGCACCAGTAATATTTAAGACATTACATAAGAATGCAAGAAATGGGAGGAGTGGGCCAGTCAGCACCTTGTGTCTGTTTTCCATTCAGCAACACCTGGCTGATCTAATGTTGGCCTTAGCACCATTTTCCTACTCCCTTCCACTGTCCCTTGACTCTCTTGCTCTGTTAATCTCTGCCTTCAATGACTCCACCTCATTTGGGATTAAGAATTCCATACAGTTAGGAAACTCCAAGATGAAATGTCTCCTCTGAAATGCGGATGCCATTTATTCTGAAACTATTTTTAGATAGGGATCCATCCTCTCATCATCCATCCTGCCAATCCTCCTCAAAGTCTTATGCTTTAAAAGATCATCTCTCATTCGCTGCATTTAAATGAGAACAGACCCAACCAGCTCAACCTCTGTTCATATGTCTGCTTCTTCATCGGATAATTAACCAAGTGAACTTCGTCAGCACTGTCTCCACTGCCAGCACATTCTTCCTTAAAAACAGAGAATGAAACTGTAAGCATTACTTGTGGTAATCATGCCAGAGACAGAAAAGTTGGTATGGGAATGGAAAGGGGAGCTAAAATGGTTAGCAATTGTTTTAGCCAATATGTACTCTGTTCACCAAGGCCTGCTGAATCTCCCGGTTGCTAACCATTTTAACTCCCCTTGCTACTCTTGGCCTCCTACATTGCCAGAGTGAGGCCATATGCAAACCTATGGAATAGCACTTTGTATTCTGTTTGAATAGCTTATAATCCAACGGTATGAACATTGAATTTTCCAATTTCAAGTAATACCCCCTTACTCCCCTTTCTTTTTTCTGTCTCTCCCCTTCACACTAGTGCATGCCCATTTCTCACATCTCTCTCCCCTACCCGAGTAACCCTGGTCCTTTCCCTTCCTTTGTACACTCCATCCCCAAATCCCTAATTTCCTTTTATCTCCCCCCCCCCACCCATCATCCCTAAAGCCTTCCACCTATATCCCACCTTCTGCCTGTACATTTCACTCATCTTCTTTCCTTATCTGACACCTTCCTGTCTCCTTTGTCCCTTCCTCCAATCCAACCCTCCCCCTCACCTGTATCCACCTGTCACTTGCCAGGCTTTGTCCCACCCCACCTCTCTTTTCCAGCTTTCTCCTCCCTACTTACAATCAGTCTGAAGAAGTCTCACAAGTCCTTTTTAATGTGATGCTCTTAACAATACTGCAATAAACAGACACAACCTATACAATGAAAAAATTTTAAAGAATAAATGGCCTTTCACTTTATATGGGGAAATAATAAACTACTGCCCTTGCTTTCCATTCAGGTATATGTAAAAATTACCATGCCGCAATTCTGATGCGGTGATATTTTCCTGGCATTCTTTCAACAGAACAGGGATTATCTGGTTATTCATTTCTTAAATTTCATTCAGCTTTATATTAAACACATCGTAATCTTGTTGTTTTTAAACTAGCTGCCAGGTTTATCCACACAACACTGCCAGCACTTAAAAAATAATCCACTAGTTGCAGTGCACATCAGAAGATGGAGAACTTCATTCATCCTTCATAACTGCAACAATTTCATTCACCATCGAGATATCAATGGTACTATCCACAAATTTACTAAGGAAAACTTAGTAAAGTGCAAGTAGTTATACAGGCCAAAGAGTACATCTTTCTCCTCAATGTTTAATCAGGAGGGGCATAGATAGGGTGAATGCAGTCTTTTTCCAGGGCTGAGCAATCAAGAACTAGATTTAAGAACTGCAGATGCTGGATAATGCACAAAAGGACACAAAGTGCCAGAGTAACTCAGCATTCGTTGACGTTTCAGGTTGAGACCCTTCTTCAGTTTAAAGAAGGGTCTTGACCCGAAACGTCACCTATCCATGTTCTTCAGAGATGCTACCTGACTTGTTGAGTTACTCCGGCACTTTGTTCCTTCTAGGTTTAACGTGAATGGGGAAATTGGAACCCAAGGGGCGACCTTTCCCCACAGAGGTGGTACGTTATTGAACAAACTGCCAGAGGGAGTGGCTGAGGCAGCTACAATAACATTGCAAAGACATTTGGATAGGTACATGGATAGAAAATGTTTAGAGATATATGGGATAAATGTGGGAAAATGGGAATAGCTTAGATGGGCACAGTGGTCATATGGATAAGTTGAGCAGAAGGACCTGCTTCTTATGTTGTATGGCTAATTTTGTTTTCACAAGATCTTTTAATTGTCTGAATGAAAGTAGAAGATTGAGCAGTCTATAAATCAATAATTGGCATCATCTATGGAGGGAGAACCCTCTTCCCACTGATGCTGCTTGACCCTCTAAGTGCTGCAAACATTTAATTTTGGTTTTCTTGCATTTGCAGTTTTGCTCCCACGTAGATCAATAAAATTAAATTTTAATATTCCTGGGAGGATTATTTTGACAGAGAAAAATGAGAAATTGACATGATCTATATGTTCTTTATTATCCAAAATATTATTGTGTGGTTTAATCCAGTCAAAACAAAGACCAATAACAGCGCCACTGGTGCAGACTGTGAGCGCTGATAATGTGTCATCATCCTGTCAGTGTTTAACAGTCAACACACAGTGTGTACAAATCTTACAGGCTGGATCAACTGACAATATCTGGACATCTTGATTCCAAACAATTACTTTCAATGTAATATAAATAAACTGGTGTTAAACTTTGAGCTCATTAATACCTAGGTCACTGAACTAAAGATAGTGACAACTGTAGGTACATAAGTAGCACAACTGTTTTAGTTTGAAATAAGTTTAAAAGCAAGTACAAAACTCGTCCTCTTTATTCCTGCAGAGTTCAAACTTCAAGGCCGAGTTCTGTGAGCCCATGTGATCCAAACTTATTTAGGGCTGAATAGAGCAGTTTATATTGCATATTCTGGGCTTATTTGTTCAATGGCTTTTTCTAAAATTCCTGGTTGCAGAAACCTACATTCTCATCCTCCATTCACTAAATACCTGCAACAGCCATTCCAATTTTCAGGCACAACCATGCACTTTCAGACAGCAAGAACTTGTATTTATGTTTTGTCTCTCCTGTGATGAGTGGCACACTGGCGCAGCTGCTGCCTCATAGCTCGAGACTGGGTTCAATCCCGATCTCAGATGCTGCCTGTGTGAAGTGTGCACGTTCTTCCTGTCACCACGTGATGTTTCTCCATGTCCTCCGGTTTCCTCACATCCCAAAAGATGTGTGGGTTTGCAGGTTAATCGGCCTCTGTATATTGTCCCATGTGTGTAGGGAGTGGGTGAGAAAGTAGGATAACGTACAACAGGTGTGAACGGGTAATCGATGGTCAGCATGGGCGGTGGGCTGAAGGGCTTGTTTCCATGCTTGAACTGATTTCCACTAGCCTACAGATGAAGTTGATGTATACTGGGCTCTACTCGGGAGCATCCCCAGTATCCATTAATAATGTGTAGGAAGGAAATGCATTTGCTGGTTTAAACTAAAGATGGAAACAAAATGCTGGAGGAACTTGGGGGCAGCATCTCTGGAGAGAAGGAATGGGTGATGTTTCGGGTCAAGACCCTTCCCCAGTCTGTGGATGGGTCTTGACCCGAAATATCACCCATTCCTTCTCTCCAGAGATGCTTCCCCCAAGTTCCTCCAGCATTTGTACTCATAGGGTTAGTGACAAAATATTGGCTTTAAAGGACAGTGTTATCTCCAACCTGTAACCATTTGATGTCTTACCAGCTCTGCGTACATTTCAGGTACTGTAATACGATACGATATGACTTTATTGTCAGAACAAAGTCTGAATGCAGTCAAGAACATGAATGCCTGCTGGTTCACCACAAATCCCAAGAGCCAGAAAATATCCTCAACCAATTAATTTTAATGCGAAGATTACAGATAGAATGTTGTTAATGCTATATTGCGATACTTCTGCGTCACACAGTTTAAGAGGAGTGTAATAATATGGTGTCAGTGATCAAAACACAATTCCCTCAGATGATCCTCCCCTTTGTTTCATCAGGCAATGTGGTAATTAGAACCAAATTTACAACATTGCAAGAATTTAAGGAAATTAGTTGGGGAATCTTTCAACTTACAATCAAAGCAGTTTCTGGGCTGTTGGTGGATAAACACTCATCTACTGACACTGGGAGAAGGCTGAAAATAGAAATGATGGTGCGATTCCTTTTGAAAGAACCATTCAGCACCCATCTTGCTGAACTTACAAAAAAAACTTCAGATGTAGTAAATCTAAAATAAAAACAAAAAGTGCAGGAAGCGCTTACCAAAAAGGGAACGGAGTTAAGGTTTTTGTCAATAACTTTAGGAACTGGGAGATGGATAAAACAAGTCAGTTTTAAGTTTTAAGTAGAGAGGGCAAGGATATAATGAAGGAATTAGTCTGAAGGATTCCGATCCAAAACGTCACCTATTCCCTTTCTTCAGACATGTTGCCTGACCTGTTGAGTTACACCAGCATTATCTTTGGTATAAACCAGCATCTGCAGTTTATTTCTACATAGAATGAAGGAAATCTCTCTGATTGTGCGTGGCCAATGTTCCCCAGGTAATCCTGGTGTTTAAAGCTCTGCTGGTGTAGCTCCTGTAATGTAGATGGTCAAGTTGTTTCAAGTCATTGGGACCACTCCTACCCACCACAACAGAACATTAATGATGACGACTGCCTCAGCAAAGGTAATGTCATTGTATATGAATGATTAGTGTTGGAAGCGCTCACTGCTTGGAATTTTGAGTGTTACCTACCAGCTATACCTGACTGAATTGGAACTGTTTGATACAAGGGTCGACAGGATACGTGGAGGATAATGTAGATAGCAGACAATGAATGCAAGTCACGATTCATTCTTTTGGCACGCAAACAGAAAATTTCAGTTCATGCATTGCAGTACATGTGACAATAATAAAACCAATCCAATCCCATCGTCTCATACAACAGTTTCCTCATTCTGATATTTTGTCTGGAAACTTGTGTACACCATGTACATTTGGCACATCATGCCCCACAAAAGAGATTCCGCTGCCTCAAGCTAAACAAGTTATAATCCAATTCAACTGGACATGCTGTACTGCCACAAAAAAACGAAGCAAAGTCAATGCTACTGAGGCATAAAAAAATGTAAATAGTTACATTTTGATCAACATTATCTGGGATTATCACTAATCTGTAGTAGTGCAGAACAAAACACAATGCATAACAGTACTTTAACCACATTTTACCAAAATAGTTCTTAGATCATGAATACTGCTGACAAGGTTGGCCTTTATTCTCCCATATCTGATTGCCCAAACCTAATTGGTCCTGGAGAACATATAAGAAGCTGTGAGATTGATATACATGTCCTTAAAACTGCATCTTCACTCAACAATATCACTTAGTGATTTTGTGCTCAAAATCTTATCTCTTGTTGGAATCCCCAACATCTCTTACTTAACCAAGTGTCCAAAAATCCTAAATATTAAGTGGATATATTTCCACTTGATATTTAGGATTTTATTTTTAAAAAAATCTAAATATCAAGTGGATATTTGTTCACTGAATATCTCATACTTGTCATAAGGTCATAAGTGATAGGACTTGTACTCATTCACAATTTATTAAATGCTTTATCAACATAATCAAACTTGATGGTCAAATGACAACAATGCAGAAATGACCAATTTATTTGTATTTTAGTTTTCCTTCAACTCAATAGGCTGACGACTTGCCAAATGGACAATACGCACAAGAATGGGAAGGGCAAGCCACCTGTTCCTTGATTTTCTTAAAATATAGGATTTATATATAGAAATGGGTCATAAGGTCATAAGTGATAGGAGCAGAATTAAGTAATTCAGCCCATCAAGTCTACTCCACCATTCAATCACGGCTGATCCAACTCTCCCTCCCAACCCCATTCTCCTGCCTTCTCCCCCTCAAACCCAGATACCTGTACTAATCAAGAAAGATAGATCCCAGCCATAAAAATATCCATTGACCTGGACCCACAGCCTTTCTGTGGCCAAGAATTCCACAGATTCGCCACCCTCTGACTAAAGAAATTCCTCCTCATCTCCTTCCGAATGGAACGCCCTTTAATTCTAAGGCTTTGACCTCTAGTCCTAGACTCTCCCACTAGTGGGAACATCCTCTCCACATCCACTCTATCCAAGCATTTCACTATTCGGTAAGCTTCAATGAGATGCCCCATCATCTTACTAAACTCCAACGAGTACAGGCCCAGTGCCGTCAATCACTCATCATATGTTAACCCATTAATTCCAGCGATCATTCTTGTAAACCTCCTCTGGACCCTTTCCAGAGCCAACACATCGTTGCTCAGTGCCCCAAATTGCTCTCAATACTCCAAATGCGGCCTGACCAGCACCTTATTGAGCCTCAGCATGACATCCCTGTTTTTGTATTCTAGCCCTCTTGAAATAAATGTTAGCATGAAAATGGTCATCTAATTAGAAATAAAACCAATAAAGAAAATACTCCGCCTATAATGGTTGGTCCAAGTCAGCCTGCCAGACAACAATGGCACCTCATTTGTCAACGGGTTTAATGATAATGTTGTGATATCTACAAGATGGCGCCTGCCTGCGGCGACTTTTGCAAAGCACATTAACAGAAAATAATTATCTACAACTCCCAGCAACTCACCGGGATCTGGAAAAGAGCAGAAATCGGTGCCGTTTCGGACAAGCTGCTTGAGCACATGAAGGCTCTTGCAATTTCGCGTTCTCCCGCAGCTGCGGGAGCCCAGGACTTTAAACTTTCTCACGCTCGCTGTAAAACTCCCGACCCGACGGAGGAACGCAGGTACTGTACCTGGAATCTCCGGGATGGCCTCCAGAGCTGACGAGCTGGATCTTCCAGGAACAATGAAGCTGGAGCTGCCGATTTTGAAGGTACCCCCATTCGTTACGGAGCTGGAGCTGCCATCTGTGAAGGAATCCCCGTTCCAGCGCAGGCTCGCAGAAACAGCAGGTACAGTAAACACAGTACCTGGAAACAAAGGGGAGGCCTCCATTGTGTCCAGAAACGTGGCCAACGGGCAGGACTTCAGGCCAGACTGAAGCGCAGGGGACTTCGGCCCTCTCTCCCTACTATTCTACTGGCCAATGTACAGTCCCTTGAAAATAAAGTGGAGGACTTAGGGGCAAGGCTGCTTTATCAAAGGAAGCTGAGGGAATGCTCTGTGTTCAGTTTCACAGACACATGGCTCACCCCTAGCTCCCCAGACTCAGCGGTCCAGCCTGAAGGGTTCTCTATCCACCGTATGGACCGTACACTGGCATCTGGGAAAGGGAGAGGGCGTCTGCCTCATGGTCAACTCTGCGTGGTGCTCAGACATGGCAGTCCTGTCCAACTCCTGCTCTCCACATCTCGAACATCTGGCGGTGAAGTGCCACCCCTTCTACCTCCCAAGGGAATTCACCTCCATCATCCTGACCGCGGTCTACATCCCACCCCAGGCAGACGTCCGTCTGGCACTGGAGGAGCTGCACGCCATAGTCAACAAGCACCAGACGCCTTACCCCGAGGCGTTCACCACCATAGCTGGGGACTTCAATAAAGCCAACCTGAAGAAATTGCTCCCAAACTTCCACCAACATGTCTCCTGCAGCACCAGAGGACCAAACACCCTCGACCACTGCTGCACCACCATCAAGGATGCCTATCACTCTATCCCTCACCCTCACTTCGGTAAATCACTTGCTGTTTCCAAGTGTTTCCCAATCAGAAGCCATGGATGAACAATGAGATCTGCACTCTTCTGAAGACCAGACACCGGGCATTCATGTCTGATGATACAGAGGTCTACAAGAAGTTCAGATACGACCTTGGTAAGGCCATCAAAAAGGCAAAAAGGGACCTGCTCCAAACTGGAGGATGAGACAGATGTTCAGCAGTTGTGGCGGGGCTTGAATGCAATCACCTCCTACAAGGCGAAATCAGGAGGCAGCTCGAATGTCGGTGAAACATCACTCCCTGACGAGCTCAATGCGTTTTACGCACGCTTTGATAGGGAGAACACTGATGTGCCTTCTCGAGCCCCCATTCGCTGTGATGGCATTTCAGTCAGTCACAGAGGCCGACATCAGAAAATCCTTCAGAGGGGTGAACCCTCGAAAAGCGCCTGGACCTGATGGTATACCCAGTCGTGTTCTAAAAACCTGTGCGGACCAACTGGTTGGAGTTTTTATGGACATTTTCAACCTCTCACTTCTGAGGTCTGAGGTTCCCACCTGCTTTAAAAGGGCATCAATTGTACCGGTGCCCAAGAAGAGCAAGGTGACGTGCCTCAATGACTATCGACCAGTGGCACTAACGTCTGTGGTGATGAAGTGCTTTGAGATGTTGATCATGGCGCAAATCAACTCCTACCTCGACAAAAACCTGGACCCTCTGCAGTTCGCTTACCGCCACAACAGATCAACGGTGGATGCGATCTCGCTGGCTCTCCACTCCGCTCTGGACCATTTGGACAACAAAAACTCATATGTCAGGCTGTTATTCATTGATTACAGCTCGGCATTTAATACAATCATCCCCTCCAAGCTGGTTACCAAACTCGCAGAACTGGGTCTCTGCGCATCCCTCTGCAATTGGATCCTCGACTTCCTCATTCACAGACCACAGTCAGTTCGTATTGGTGGAAATGTGTCAGCCTCAATAACAATCAGCACGGGAGCACCTCAAGGCTGCGTGCTTAGCCCCCTGCTTTACTCACTCTATACTCATGACTGCATAGCCGGTCATAGTGCGAACTCCATCATCAAGTTCGCTGACGATAACACTGTTGTGGGACGTATCACTGATCGGGACGAGTCAGAGTTCAGAAGTGAGATTGACCGACTGACCAAATGGTGCCAGCACAATAATCTGGCCCTCAACACAAGCAAAACCAAGGAACTGATTGTGGACTTTGGAAGGGGGAGGATGGGGACTCACAGTCCTGTTTATATAAACGGGTCGATCGTGGAAAGGGTCAAGAGCTTCAAATTCCTAGGCGTGCATATCTCTGAATATCTTTCCTGGTCCGAGAACACTGATGCAATCATAAATAAAGCACAACAGCGCCTCTACTTCCTGAGAAGATTACGGAGAGTTGGTATGTCAAGGAGGACTCTATCTAACTTTTACAGGTGCCCAGTGGAGAGCATGCTGACTGGTTGCATCGTGGCTTAGTTCGGAAACTTGAGCGCCCTGGAGTGGAAAAGACTACAAAAAGTGGTAAACACTGCCCAGTCCATCATCGGCTCTGACCTCCCGTCCATCGAGGGGATCTATCACAGTCGCTGCCTCAAAAAGGCTGGCAGCATCATCAAGGACCTACACCATCCGGGCCATACACTCATCTCCCCACTACCTTCAGGTAGAAGGTACAGGAGCCTGAAGACTGCAACGACCAGGTTCAGGAACAGCTTCTTCCCCACAGCCATCAGGCTATTAAACTCGGCTTGGACAAAACTCTGAACATTAATAACCAATAATCTGTTTATTTGCACTTTATCAGTCTAATTATTCATGTGTGTGTATATATTTATGCAATGGTATATGGACACACTGATCTGTTCAGTATTCGTGCCTACTATGTTCTGGTGTGCTAAAGCAAAGCAAGAATTTCATTGTCCTATCAGGGACCCATGACAATAAAACTCTCTCTCTTGAACTCTCTTGAAGTTTTTAAGTGTGCAGGAGGCCTGGGACTCTTATGAACCTGGGAGATTCACATGAAAACATTCAAAGACTAAGCTATTCTATATCAGCTAATTACAAAAGTATAGATTTGAACTCCAGTTAGTAAAAAGATGAAAAGTTGAACAGCAATGGGCATTGACATGTAAGTGACTGAATAGGAACTTAAGGGCTTGTCCCACTTGGGCGACATTTTCGGCGACAACCTGAAAAGCGGTTGTCGCGGCATGTTCGGGCCGTGACGTGGTAGTGACGTGGCATGTAGTGACGCGCGGTGACTCCCTGTCGCCTCTAGATTTGGGAATGTTCAAAATCTTCAGGCGACATCTGGGTGTCTTATCATGTCGTGCGCCGTCACACGCTGACATATGCTGTCCTGCGGGTGACACCCAGTGACGCTGACATTAAATAAAGAATTTATTTCTTAAAAGGTTATTGGTCCTTAGATTTATTGCAGATAGGTTCATTTCCAATGTGATTATTATACTTCGGTGTAACCTTCTTGTGTTGTGAAGGCGTGTGTCGTGGAGTATCGTAGCTTGACGTGACAGTGACGCGGAGTATCATTATACTTGACGGGTTTTAGGGCAACTACAGGCGTCAGTCGCTGACGTTTGCAGTCACCGAAACAAATCGCAAAGTGGGACAGGCTCTTAACTGTCAGTGGAATCACTGAATGATGGAGTGCTTGCAATTTAAATAATGACTTACAAAATGGAATATGTGCAACATACCTCAAGTTTGCACCTGACAAAATGTTTTGCCTTTTCTTAAGTTATTTATATATCACTTTGTTTCTCTTGTCCATTACTTGTAGATTAATTTACTCCAAGCTTGAGTATATATTGTCCTTCCCATTTGTTTAAACTATAATATTCCCATGCTCATATTTCAGTTTGGAAGTGTCCTCAACCAAAACAGATGTGCTGAAAATTTCCATCATTTCTGCTTATGGAACATTCTTATGCCAATACTCAAGACTAACTTGCTTTCCAGAACCCAGCATTCTGTCAATCACCACAAATTATTATTGTAATCATATTTTAATGGATATGCTCCAGTCCCTGTATTGTGTTTGAGATCAGAAGCAGCACTTCAAGTTAAAAAGTCACCTGCACCAAGAATTTCCAAAAGATTGGTTATTATTTATAAATAAATTATAAAAAGTTTGGTTGTTAAAATTCACTTGGTTATTGGGTCAGAGTGCAAATACCTTCCTACATCATACAGAGGTGCTGACCTTGGGTAAATTGGTTGTACTACAACCTTGCATGTGACTAATCTAGCTTAGAAGACTAATTACAATGCAATATAGTGCTTTTAACACACAAAAGTCAACAGTATATTCCTGCCTGATAATGCATACAGGTTGTAAATACAGAAGTAGAAAAATAACAAAGTCCAAAAGGAACTTTAGGGATACAATAAGCAAAGTAATGCAAATGGCAGATATCTAAAATTAAGAAATAGGATTCTGAAAATATTTTATAATACAGTCAGTTAAGGATAGCCGGGCTTGGTTAAGTTACTCATCAAGATCACTGGTTGACTAATTCCTGGCAATAATCCAGGGAGGATCGCAGAAGAAATTCTGTATACACTACTACTGGTAAATCACACACATCTTCCAAACAAAATACAATTACATTGCAATATTGGCAGATGACCTTGGAAACTTTCACGTAACTCGTGTCCGATTACGGAAGACATTATTTTCAAACAACGACATAATCCATCATTGCTTGCATTCATTACCGGCTAACTTAGTTTATCTTCCACCTCGAGTCCCTGCCAATACATTCAGCATATTAAGAAACAGCTTTATTGAGTTATTTTACAATTACAAAACTTTAATAGTGGCTCATGTGACAATGGACAGCTTTGGTTATTATAGTGATGCTCAAGTGGCCATTAGCTTTGTGCTGTGTGCTATTTTACATGGATTAGTAATTTAAGCGATTAATCGGGACCGACCTTCCTTTTCCCTTCACACCAACCCCCACCACCTCCAACAAACCCACTTCACAATCCAAGTGTGCCCCGCGATGGATGCGGCCAATGCAGTGCTAGAATTTAAGCCAGGAGGACCAGGTTAACATATTAAGGAGTGCTAATATTATACAAAAATGTCATCTGAAGAACATGTACAGTAACAAACTACAACTTGTGTTTTATTTTTTAAATGGAATGACAATTACTGTTTCATCTGCTGGACCTTTCAATCTTCTAACCAACCAGATGGTTTGAGGACAAAAATAGCTGCAGACATTATATAGAAACATGCCATTCAGCCCAATTTGCACACGTGTGTTTACCCACCATCTAGGCCGTTATCTCAAACCCATATCTTTATTCCTATTTCAGCAATCTATAAACTAACATTTTAAATGTTAACTTAGTCCATGCTTTCATTGCTAAGTGCAATAGCATGTTCTACAACCTCAGCCCCGTGGAGAAAAATGCTTTTCCTCCCTAGCCTCATGCATTTAATCATATTTCTATAATATCTCGTTCTAATCCACTCAATCACTGGCAAAATCTGTATACCTCAACCCTGTACCATCCCTCAATATTTTAAATGCCACTGTCAAATTATCCCTTAATCTCCATTTTCAACCAAAATTAGACTCAGTTTTGTTGTGTCTTCCTATTTCTATTTCTTCACTACAAATTTCTCTTCAGCTACCCAACCAACTCATTTCATTAACCTGAATCTTATATCAATCCTTAACCTTCTTTGTTCTAGAGAATACAAGCATTGCTTATGTAATAATTTCTCTGCCAGAGGGGATACTTTAACCCACTGTCCTGCAATAAAGTTCGGTTTATCTGGCACAGAAGACAAATAGAGAGTATTAAAATATTGTTTGCAAAACAATCAAAAAGGAATGTGGAGTGGTAGGATGCATGCAAGGCACAAACCGGCATTTTAATAAACCAGTCTTGGCTGAATCTAAGTGGGCAGGGGAATAACTATAGATATACTGTACTAGAATCAATAACAGCATAGGTGATCATGTGGTCAATCACATTTGTGGCTGGGTCTTTGTGGAGCAATTCAGTCAGTTCCATTCTCCACTCTTATTAGATGTACAATTTTAAGCTAGAACCACAAATGCAAGTTTACACTCAGAAGATATTATTGAAATAAAGTCTGAAAAAAAGTAAATGGTCAGTGCCAGTCTGAGCACATGCTGGACTTGGGTAGTCTTGGGCACATCAAGATCACTGCTTAGATCATGTGCTTTTCATTCAATGACACAAGGGAGAACTCTTGACAATGGATCATCCAGTCTGAAGAAGGGTCTCCACCCGAAACATCACCCGTTCCTTCTCTCCAGAGATGCTGCCTATCCTGCTGAGTTACTCCAGCTTTGTGTCCATCTTCAGTTTAAACCAGCATCTGCAGTTCCTTCCTACACATATTAATTTTATGTTTGTTAACAGATTGAAGTAAAAGATATTAAAGGACACGAGGATCACACGGGACATCGCAGATCAGCCAAGTGTTGGCATGAAGAGAGTGTTTGTTTTGCAGTAATTTGTGTTGTGATCAATGCATTTTTTTTCAAAGCGGGGCATAAGAAATAACATGGAGCAAAAATCAGCCGAGTGGACTGCATTTACATGATTTAACTCAATGGCAGATCAACAATGAGCAAGGGAGCTTGCCCACACTTTCAAAAACAATGAATAAAACAGAATCTGCATGGATATAAACTATTCCCAAACCAACAACATGATGTGAAAAGCCCAGGTAAAAATTACAACAGCATAAACATGATTTCCAAGAGACACAACCCTCCTCCAGCTACCAAGAGTATTCAGAGATTTAAGCAAAATTATGCCATATATTTGTTGCCATTAGTGTGAACGGCAGGCCTGGCAGCAATGGGTAACCCTGGATGACAAGAGATATTGAGGCTCTGGTCAGAAAAAAAGGAGGCAGAGGTCAGGTACAGGCAACTGGAATCAAATGAATCCCTGGAATATAGGGAATGCAAGACTGTAATAAAGGATGGAATTAGGAGAGTAAAAAAGGGTCATGAGATTGTATTCTTAATCTTCACTGCCAAACCCAAGAGATTTTAAGTGAGGATACATAATTAGCTTGATGGTAGGAACCAGAGGGTGACTGTGGAAAGTTGTTTTTCAGTCTGGAGACCCATGACTAAAGGTGTGCCTCAGGGATCAGTGCTGGGCTCATTGTTGTTTGTCATCTATATCAATGATTTCGATGGAAACATACAAGGCATGGCTATCAAGATTACAGACGACACATATAGAGGGTATTGTAGAGACTGAGGAATGAGAGTGGGATGTTGATCATCTGGGCTGAGGAACGGCATCAGTAGTTTAATTCAGATAAGTGCAAGGTGTTGCATTTTGGGAAGACAAACCAGAGTAAGACTTTCACAATGAATGGTAGGGCTATGGGGAATATTGTAGACAAGGAGATTGAGGATTAAAAGTGGCGTCACAGGTATACAGGGTGGTGAAGAAGGCCTTTGGCACACTGGCCTTCATCAGTAAGGATATGGAGTAGATACCTTGAGATGTTAAGCTGTACAAGATGTTGGACAGGCTGCACTGGAGACTGACGAATTATCTAATAGAGGTGTATAAAATCATGAATGGCATAGAAAGGGTGAATGTCGTATTTGATTCCAGTAAAGGAAAAGAAGAACTAGAGGGAACATTTAAGGTGAGAGGGGAAAGGTTCAATAGGAACCTAGGGGGCAACTATTTCCCCACACCTTTATGGAACCAGCTGCTGGAGGAAGTGATTCAAGCAGGTACAATAACAACATTTGAAAAACATTTGGACGTCAATGGATGTGACAGGTTGAGAAGAATATGGTTCTATCACAGGTAAATGGGACTAGCTTAGATGGGCATCTTGGTTGGCATGGACGAGTGGGCTGATGAGTCTGTTTCTGTGCAATATGATCTATAACTACTTAGGCATAGGCTTTGACGGACGTGACGGAGAGGAGCAAGGCTGGTAGGAGAGGGAACCAGGGCTTGGCCTACCTCCTGCATGGTGCCTCTTGCATGCAGGCTCAGCAGACTATATATGTACACTTTGCTAATCGTGGATGTGAAGTATGGCAATACTTTACTGGGCTGTATGTAAGAAAATATTTTTTAATGGTCTGGAAAGCAGGCAAAGTATTTACAATGGAATCACATTCTATTAATTGTCAATGTCTAGTTAGTGACTTCCCACACTGAAATAATAGGAATATTTCTAACCACACTGAGCATTATTTTTCACACAAAGAGGAGTTGATGCCTGGAATAAACTGCCAGAGGAGGTGGTGGAGGCAGAAACAGTAACAATATTTAAGAGGCATCTGGAGTCTGGACAGCTACTTGAAGGAGCAAGGTACACAAAAATGCAGGAGAAACTCAGCGGGTGCAGCAGCATCTATGGAGCGAAGGAAATAGGCAACGTTTCGGGCCGAAACCCTTCTTTAGGTTTCAACCCTACTTGAAGGAGCAAGCATGGGGGGGCATATAATTAATGCAGGCGAGTGGGATTAGCATAAAAAGGCATTGTTTCTATGCTGTACATATCTATGACATTCACAATTCTTGCGAACACAACTAGTGTTTTGTGCAGTTTAGCGAGTGTTCAAGCTAAAATCAGCACTAAAAAATGTTTATGGAGATGAGGAATATGATGCAAGAGTGCCATTTTACACCCGTCCCCAGCTGGCACCACACACCAACATTATTATTCCTTTGTTTAGCAATGCATTGTTGAGTCCTGGATATTGTGAACAACTATGCCTCAGCAAACTATATATCAGTAATTATCCATTTCCAATGGACCGGAGAATTGTTATGGGGGCAGAGTTGCTAAAAGATTCAAATTTGACTGGAACATTAATTTCTTGACAAAAATAAATAAAACAGCTATAAAATCTAAAGGAAATAACCTAGCAGATAATAAGAGACTTAAATTTGGTCTGAAGTGTTTATCTTGGCATTGTTAAGTTGGAGGAGTATGAATCAAGTACAGGTATGAAGATAAATTCTGGGGGAAGTTTGAAAGTTTCCTGTGGGTGGATGGGGATAGGTGCGCTTATTGAAAAATAAATAATAATAATTCAGCTTCTGCTTAATATGTGATTGAAAAGACAATAAATGCCAGATCGCATGGTCATGTCGCAGCACTCAGGACTAGTGTTAATGCTGAATAATTGTCCTGCTCTTTGAAATCCTGTCCTGGCCAACTCTTTCCTCATGAAAGTAGCAACAGACACAAAACTAACGTGAGGCTTGAAGCAAACGGTTAGAAAGGCTATACCAAGGACATCAATTTTCATTTTTGTTTTTCTCCTGCTTTAAAATCACAATGCTATGTAACAAACCTTGGAGTGACATGAAAGCTGCCAGACAGGCTCCTGCTCAGACAACCGTTTCCAATTTAATGTGATCATGTGAATATTTGAAGTGTTTATCTTGGCATTGTTAAGTTGGAGGAGTATGAATTAAACAAGATCTACAGACTCAAAATTCAGCTGTTATTATTAACAGCAAGTATGAAGATACATTTTAAACAGCTTAAACGGCTGTTATTGTGTGCACTAAATTAAAAGTGCGCTTTCCGAGTATACCAAACCGTCCTCAAACCGTATTAAGGAGAAATCTAGCAGACAACCCCCACTGTCTGAATACTTGTTGCCTGGATATACCGTCCACTATGTCCCACACAGACTATCGCAGTTTGGGGAAGACTCTTCAAATTACAATTTGGTTTCATCCTACTTCTCAGTCACTTACTCCACCTTTGAGAATCTTACTCAGCTCCACTACTCTTTACACATTTAAAATTATCTGACTCTCATCCAAATGCCTTAAACATTTTCTGATTGAGATGTCTTCACTTCTTTCAACCCTCACATTCTACTTCTAATTCAGAAAGATTTTAATCTCCATTAAATTCCCCCTTCAGGAATTGACTGATATCCTACCTAATTATTCTCCCTCACTCCTTAATCTCTCTGCACATAAACATTCCCCTCTTGATATGCCATTCCTGTGAATGCAGACCCAGAAAGCTTTCACCGTGTCCTCGGACTACTCACCATTCATCCCCTCTCCCCCTAGCCCATTCCACCTTGCTCCTTTTTATCACTGCCCTCCAAGGAATAAGCTTTTTTTTTTACAATTCACATTCAAAACCCACTTATTTATCCTTTGGTCCCCTGTTAACCAGGAGATTTCTGCAACTACAAATTTGGGCAACAATTCTCTTGCCTTTATTTTTCATGTCTTCGTCCTTGTATAGACTCATATTTTCACTAAAACACCTCTTAAATCACAAAACAACATCCCACTTGTTTATGACATAGATTATCTACCCTGCCTTATCCCTCCAAATTTACCTGCAGACTTTGATACTGCCAATTACACTTCCACTATCATCAATTGAACGGAACCATTCTCATCTATCAGATCCTTGCCAAAGAATCACCAGTAATAATTTCCCTTCCCATTAATTCAGTTTTTACAAAGGTCTCGCCTTAGACCCCACTATTTCCATCCATATATTTTTGTAATCACATGTACAGAGAAAACCTCATATGATTTTCGACAACATCACCTGAAAACTCAGAAATAGCTTTCACACGTATGCTGAAGACATTCATTTCTACTCCTCCACTGCCACTCCATTTCACTGTTTCAAAACTGTCCCAATGCTCGACCACTTTCAAGAACTGGATCAGCAGAACTTTTCTCCAGCATCTTCAGTTCCAAAATTAATCTTTATCGGGTCATTTTTCACAACATGATCGTACTTCGATTACATATTGACACCACCAAAAACCACAACCCCCTTAACATCTTGCATGTCTTATACCTGTGGATAGTGTTCCTCATCCTACAGTGAAAACTTTGCCATAACGCATACCATCGTCTTTTTCCTTCCTTGTGTCTGCATACTATTATTGTTGCTTATTGACATACATCAGCTCTCAGATAGCCACACGTCAGATTCAAAACACCAGGGCTGCCAACTCTCACGCTTTGAGCGTGAGACTCACGCCCTCAAGCAAACTCTCACGCCCTCAAGCAAACTCTCACGCCCTCACGCTCATCAGAAATTTCTCACGCTCAGTGGTGAGAAAGTTTGTGATCAACGAAAATTTCAAGACTCGGATAAACTGCATGGTCCACGGGTGTTGGAGAGCCAGGCTGCGGGAGGGATGGGAGCAGAACCAGCGGCCGGAACAGATGCGGGGAGCCGGGACGGACGAGTGTTTGCCGGGGCCAGTGTGTCGCTCGCTGCAGCTCTGGCCATGGAGCACTCCGGGCAGTGCATGTCCCGGGCCGTCAGAAGCGTTGCGCCGCTGCCGCTGCCGCGAGAGTCTCTGTGCCGAAGGGACAGACTCTCAAAGGGAGGTGGAGAGAGAGAGAGAGAGAGGGGAAGGAGACAGGGAGACAGTGGGGGGAGAGAGAGGGGGAGAGAGAGGAGAGACAGGGGGGAAGTGAATGGAGAGAGAGAAGAGGGGGGGGAAGAGTGAGGTGGGGGGGGGGGAAGTGAGAGAGGGGTGAGAGGGAAGAAAGAGGGAAGAGAGAGGGAAGAGAGAGAGGGGGATATGGGGAAAAAACAGGAAAGAGGTGCTGATTTTAGATGAATAGTCATGATCATATTGAATGGCAGTGCTGGCTCGAAGGGCCAAATGGCCTATTCCTGCACCTATTTTCTATGTTTCTATGCTTGAGTATATGGCAATAAAACTCGATCACTTGATTTTGAAGCATTCATGCATGGTGGAGGTATAATGTAGTCATAGAGTGATACAGTGTGAAAACAGGCCCTTCGGTGCAACTTGCCCACCCCCGCCAACATGTCCCAGCTACGCTACCTGCTTTTGGTCCATACCTCCAAACCTGTCCTATCCATGTATCAGTCTAACTTTTTCTTAAATGTTGGGATGGCCCCTGCCTCAACTACCTCCTCTGGCAGCTTGTTCCATACACCCATCACCCTTTGTGTGGATAAAGTTACCCCTTAAAAAGTTACCTCTTAAAAATACTTCATACAAAAAACATTGAAATCATACTTCTACAGTGCACTAAAACACGATTTTAATATTTCAAAAAGTTCCTACCCTTCTTCCACACCATCTCCCCACTCGGTTGCTCCACTCCCTCACCGGGTACCCCCAAGGCCAATGATCAGTGATCGCACAGCCTCCCCCCTTTCAAAAACACTCCAATCCAATTTAAAGCATATATATTGCATTCAAGTGTAAGTTATAAGACTCCCTACAGTATGCACCATATTGCACAATTTCAAGGTGAAAAATGCAAATGTTCCATACCAATGGGAGGGGGCACCTCTCCCCCCCTCCCCGGTCGCGATGCTCCCTCGGGCTTGGTCTCTCGCAAATTTCTCACTCCCAACTCTCACCCAATGTTGGCAGCCCTGAAACACTCACCTTTGCACCTAACTCTCTCAGCACCTTCATTTCTTTCCACCTTCAAAGCTCATCATCGCTGCTATACTCTAAATTATTTGCTTCTCCTGACTTTATTTGAATTGACTTTTGCTGACCTTAATCATTCCACTGTCATCAGCCATGACCGAAACTCTTAAGGTGCTAAGTTCTCAATGCCTTTCCTTCACCGCTCACTTAAATTTTTTTAAATGTTTCTTATTTTCGTCAGTCATACAGCACAGAAACAGGCCCTCGGGCCCAACTCATCCATGCCAATCTAGAGGCCCCATGTAAACTAGCCCCATTTGTCCACATTTTGTCCTTATCCCCCTAACATCTCCTATCCATGTACCTTGTCGTATTTTAGCCATGTAAGTAAGTCTTGATAGACACAAAAAGTTGGATAACTCAGAACCTTCTATGTCTCTCGTTTTCCTCTTCCCTGACTTTCAGTCTGAAGAAGGGTCTCGGCCCAAGACGTCGCCTATTCCTTTTCTCCAGAGATGTTGCCTGATCTCCTGACTTACTCCAGTATTTTTGTGTCTAGAAACATAGAAAATAGGTGCAGGAGTAGGCCATTCGGCCCTTCGAGCCTGCACCGCCATTCAATATGATCATGGCTGATCATCCAACTCAGTATCCTGTACCTGCCTTCTCTCCATACCCCCTGATCCCTTTAGCGACAAGGGCCACATCTAACTCCCTCTTAAATATAGCCAATGAACTGGCCTCAACTACCTTCTGCGGGAGAGAATTCCACAGATTCACCACTCTCTGTGTGAAAAAAGTTTTCCTCATCTCGGTCCTAAAAGATTTCCCCTTTATCCTTAAACTGTGACCCCTTGTTCTGGACTTCCCCAACATCGGGAACAATCTTCCTGCATCTAGCCTGTCTAACCCCTTAAGAATTTTGTACGTTTCTATAAGATCCCCCCTCAATCTTCTAAATTCTAGCGAGTACAAACCGAGTCTATCCAGTCTTTCTTCATATGAAAGTCCTGACATCCCAGGAATCAGTCTGGTGAACCTTCTCTGTACTCCCTCTATGGTAAGAATGTCTTTCCTCAGATTAGGAGACCAAAACTGTACGCAATACTCCAGGTGTGGTCTCACCAAGACCCTGTACAACTGCAGTAGAACCTCCCTGCTCCTATACTCAAATCCTTTTTGCTATGAATGCTAACATACCATTCACCTTCTTCACTGCCTGCTGCACCTGCATGCCTACTTTTAAGGACTGGTGTACCATGACACCCAGGTCTCGTTGCATCTCCCCCTTTCCTAATCGGCCACCATTCAGATAATAATCTACTTTCCTGTTTTTGCCACCAAAGTGGATAACCTCACATTTATCCACATTATACTGCATCTGCCATGCATTTGCCCACTCACCCAGCCTATCCAAGTCACCTTGCAGCCTCCTAGCATCCTCCTCACAGCTAACACTGCCCCCCAGCTTCGTATCATCCGCAAACTTGGAGATGTTGCATTCAATTCCCTCGTCCAAATCATTAATATATATCGTAAATAGCTGGGGTCCCAGAACTGAGCCTTGTGGTACCCCACTAGTTACTGCCTGCCATTGTGAAAAGGACCCGTTTACTCCTACTCTTTGCTTCCTGTCTGCCAGCCAGTTCTCTATCCACATCAATACTGTACCCCCAATACCGTATGCTTTAAGTTTGTATACTAATCTCTTATGTGGGACCTTGTCGAAAGCCTTCTGAAAGTCCAGATATAACACATCCACTGGTTCTCCCCTATCCACGCTACTAGTTACATCCTCGAAAAATTCTATAAGATTCGTCAGACATGATTTACCTTTCATAAATCCATGCTGACTTTGTCCAATGTCTAGTTTTGTCTAGTTCTTAAAGTGCTGGAAAATGAGATAGTAGAGATAGGTACTTCACGGCTGTCATGGCCACGCTGGGCCAAAGACCTCACCTGACACTCTGACCATTTAAACTACAGTACTTCTTGATTACATTTGCTTTACAAATCGTGTACCGGTTTGTACGACAATAAGACAACTCGTTTGCATCCTGCGGGCTTCTGAAGCCGAACCGATCAAGCCAAGCCGGAGTGTGATGGCCAGCGTGCAGCTGTGCACCGACCGACGCTCCGGTGCACGGCCCTAGTGGGCGACTGCTAAGTCTCGGACTCCATCGCTTCATAAACACTCCCCGAGGAGCAATTAAAAAGGCAGCCAAGCCGTACTTGATTGAGTCCAGCGCCGTCGCTCTGTCAGCGTGTTCCCGGTTCCCCGCCGCGCCACCCCTTTCCCCCTCTGCCGGTCAATTTGTCCCCCGCCGTCCTGTCGGAGTCTCACCGGCTCAGGTCTCCCGCTCTCCTGTCAGCGCGTCTCCGTCTCGAGCAGCTGTCGTCCGTTGTAGTTGTCGTTGTCGTTGTCGGCGCCGCCGCGCACGCGCACTCCCCACTGCCGTCCCGCCAATGCGCAAGCGCGCGCCAGCACCAACCCCCTCCCCCCCAAGCGCCTGAGATAATCTGAACTAATTGAATAGTCTTTTTAATTCTGAGGTAAATTCAACCCCCAGTCGACGGAATAATCAACCCCCGCAGCGCCCGAGGTCTGATGGCACTGCGGTGAGGAGCAGCTGACGGTGCAAGTGGCCGACACTGGCGGTTCCATGTCCACCGATGCTCGAGAAGGTGATGCCCATGGAGTCACCTTAAAACATAAAGCTGTAGCTGCTTGACGCAAATAGTTGGCGCTTCACACCGCCAAACTATACTAGACGTTAACATTGCTCAATGGATTAGGTGGCTGCACACAGCCTCTTCCCCAGGTAGGGGGGGTCGAGAGTTAAAGAGCACCGGTTTAAGGTGAGGGGGGAAACGATTAAATAGGAATCTGGGAGCAAATTTTACTCAAACAGCGAGTGGTGGACATTTGGAACAAGCTGCAAGAGGAAGAGATTGGGTCAGGTGCAATAACAACGTTTAAAAAAACGTTTGGACAGGCACGTGGATACGACATAAAACAGTACAGCACAGGAACAGGTCCTTTGGTCCACAATGTCAAACATGATGCCAAGATTCTGTTCCATTCTGTTTTATAGTTTTCTTGCACAATCCGCAAGCATTGCCACTTTTCATTGCACTGCACATCTCGTATGTGTATGTGACGAATAAACCTGACTTGACTTGAACTAAACTCATCCACCTACACATTGTTCGTTTCAGTGATGGAAATGGGTTTTAGGAACTAGGGGTACTCTAAGGTCTGTGAGGCTGATGTTGGTAAGGAAGGGAGGGGGGGGGGGGGGGTTTATGTGCGGTCATACCCACGTAAGAGTACAAGAATGCATAACTTGTTTATTGTGTATTTATAATATAGTTTATTGTGTATTATATGTCATAGCTACTCTTGCATCTCTCTCAGATGGACAAAAGCAATGATCATAGAGTGGAATAGATGACATTTCGGGTCAAGACCCTTCTTCAGACTGACAGTCAAGGGTAACGGGAGATATAGGCATATCTTCCATTCATTTGGCCTTAGTACGGTCTATATCTCTTGTTCCTCTTTCCCCTGACTCACTCTGAAGGGTCTCGACCTGAAATGTCATCTATTCCACTATGATCGTTGCTTTCGTCTGTCTGCTCGTTCGCTCACCCTTGGATTAAGTAGCGCAGGATAAAGCTGTGAATTCACGCCATTCCCCTCCCATTCCCAATCTGACCTTTCTGTCCTGGGCCTCCTCCATTGTCAGAGTGAGGCCCAGCGCAAATTGGAGGAACAGCACCTTATATTTCGCTTGGGTAGCTTACACCCCAGCGGTATGAACATTGACTTCTCTAACTTCAAATAGCCGTTGCTTTCCCTCACTCTCCATCCCCTCCCCTTTCCAGTTCTCCCACCAGTCTTACTGTCTCCGACTGCATTCTATCTCTGTCCCACTCATCCCTGACATCAGTATGAAAAGGGGTCTCGACCCGAAACATCACCCATTCCTTCTCTCCATAGATACTGCCTGTTCCGTTGGGTTATTCCAGCATTTTACATAGATACATAGAAAATAGGTGCAGGAGTAGGCCATTCGGCCCTTCGAGCCATTCAATGTGATCATGGCTGATCATCCACAATCAGTACCCCATTCCTGCCTTCTCCCCATATCTCTTGCTTCCACTAGCCCTAAGAGCTCTATCTAACTCTCTTTTGAATGCATCCAATGAGTCAGCCTCCACTGCCTTCTGAGGCAGATAATTCCACAAATTCACAACACTCTGGGTGAAAAGGTTTTCCTCATCTCAGTTCTAAATGGCCTACCCCGTATTCTTAAACTGTGGCCCTTGGTTCTGGACTCCTGCAACATCAGGAACATGTTTCCTGCATCTAGCATGTCCAATCCCTTAATAATTTAATGTTTCTATAAAATATCCTCTCATCCTTCTAAATTCCAGTGGATACAAGCCCAGTCGTTCCATTCTTTCATCACATGACATTTCTGCCATCCCGTGAATTAACCTCGTGAACCTACGTTGCACTCCCTCAATAGCAAGAATGTCCTTCCTCAAATTAGGCGACCAAAACTGCACACAATACTCCAGGTGTGGTCTCACCAGGGCCATGTACAACTGCAGAAGGACCTCTTTGCTCCTATACTCAAATCCTATCATTATGAAGGCCAACATGCCATTAGTTTTCTTCACTGCCTACTGTTTCTTGCATGCTTACTTTCAGTGTACACCCAGATCTCGTTGCACTTCCCCTTTTCCTAATCTGACGCCATACAGAAGGGTCTCGACCCGAAACGTCACTCATTCCTTTGCTCCAGAGATGCTGCCTGACCCGTTGAGTTACTCCAGCATTTTGTGTCTACCTGCCATTCAGATGATAATCTGCCTCTTGTACTTGCCACTAAAATGGATAACATCACATTTATCCACATTATACTGCATCTGCCATGCATCTTCCCACTCACCCGTATCCAACTCACCCTGCATCTTCATAGCATCATCTTCACAGTTCACACTGCCATTCAGCTTTGTGTCATCTGCAAATTTGCTAATGTTACTTTTAATTTCTTCATCTAAATCATTAATATATATTGTGAATAGCTGCGGTCCCAGCACCGAGCCTTGAGGCACCCCACTAGTCACTACCTACCATTCTGAAAGGGAATTGTTAATTCCTACTGGTACACAAAAATGCTGGAGAAACTCAGCGGGTGCAGCAGCATCTAAACATGTTAATTCCTACTCTTTGTTTCCTGTCTGTCAACCAATTTTCTATCCATGTCAATACCCTACCTCCAATACCATGTGCTCTGATTTTGCCCACTAATCTCCTGTGTGGGACCTTATGAAAGGCTTTCTGAAAGTCCAGGTACACTACATCCACTGGCTCTCCCTTATCCATGTTATTGTCTATCTGAACAGTTGTTAGGGATAACATCCATTTCTTTTCATTCATTTTTGAATGACAAATAATTTCAATTCAATTAAAAATGTACAGGTCTATTACCAAGAAGATCTTGGAACATTTCGCATTTTTTGTCAATGCTCTACATAGTCTACTCTTTTGCTTCACTTTCCCAAAGTTTACTTAAATTTAGAGCCTTGTTTTCTGACTCATCCTTCTCCTCTTAACTAGTATATCGAATACCATTCAACGATGACTGCTAGCCAAGCGTTACTGCACCATTAACTAATTGACTAACTCAGACTAATTATTCATTATTTTTGTTAGCTGAAGGACATATCGTTCCAGAAAAATTGAACACAATATTCTAACTATGGCACAACCAACGATTTATACAAGTTTTCTATTAGGTTCTTAAGCATTATTTCCCATTTGAAAATGTAGCATATCATTTGCTTTTGAAGGTTTGTATATCTGAACCCTGATTTTTTAAATGTGCACATTTTATGCATCTCCTTTCACCAAAATACCTCCCAAAATACATCATCAAGTTTTCGAGAGCGGGCAGAGTGGGGGAGAGCGGCGGAGAGGAGAGAGTGGCGGAGAAGGGAGAGCGCCGGAGGAGGCACGGAGGCAGGGAGACAAATAAAATAACGTGGAATAATAAAATAACGTGACTTTACCTGAGTCTGTGCTCGCCGTCCGGTAGCCCTGACCGTGAGTTTAAGAAATTCTCCCTTGAATTTTATTCAAAGGAATGCGGTGTTAAAACACAATTACATTTACTGAGGAATGTGGATCGATGTATTGATGACACATTGTATAACTACTGTTAACTACTGGCTGTTAACAAGTGCTAACAGTGGCAGTTAACAAATCATTTTCGTTAGCGGAGTCAGGGGATATGGGGAGAAGGCAGGAACGGGGTAATGATTGGGGATGATCAACCATGATCACATTGAATGGCGGTGCTGGCTCGAAGGGCTGAATGGCCTACTCCTGCACCTATTGTCTATTGTCTGAGTTGAATAAAGTGAGAAACGACTCAAATCTTTCTGCAGTACTCATTAAACCCGAGCTGGAAATTGAAAACTAGGGGAACGCCGTACCCCAGCGTACCTCCCAATTTCCATCACTGGTTCGTATCCATCGATTTCATGTTTATCCATGTATATATCTAAAAGCCTCTTAAATATTACCCACACACTCATCTCTCCGCTGCCTTCAGGTAGAAGGTACAGGAGCCTGAAATCTGCAACAACCAGGTTCAAGAATAGCTACTTCCCCACAGCCATCAGACTATTAAACTGAACTCAAACAATATCTGAACTTTAATTAGCCTACTGCACTTTATATGTTTATTTATGTGTGCATATATATATATTCAATGGTACATGGGCACACTGATCTGTTCTGTATTATTTATGCCTGCAATATTCTATTGTGCTGAAAGCAAAGCAAGAATTTCATTGTCCTATCTGGGACACATGACAATAAACTCTCTTGAATCTTGAATCTTGAATATTACTATTATATCTGCCTCCACCACCACCCTGGCAACATGTTCCAGGGCCCCACCACACCGTGTGGAAAACCTGCCCTGCTGCATGTCTCCTTTAAACTTTGCCAATCTCACCTTAAAACTATGCCTTCTAACATTCTTTAACATTTCCACCCTAGGAAAAGGATTCTGACTGTCTACCCAAGCTACACCTCTCATAATTTACTTCTATCAGCCTCTCAACTTCTGGCATTCTAGAGAAAACAATTTAAGTCTGTCCAAACTCTCCTATTAGGTAATACCCTCTAATATAGGTAGCATTCTGGTAAAATAGATAGGAAAGGCTTAGAGGGGTATGGGCTAAAGGCAGGCAAATGGGACTAGCAAAGGTGGGCATCTTAATAAGCATAGACGAGTTGGGCCAAATGAGCCTCCAATGTGGTATGACTATAATTCCGCTCAAGAACAAATGCCATTATAACCTCCATCACAGACAAGGTTTGTAGATGTGCAAACTCATAGGTCAAGATTCAAATTGACGTTGACCCATTTGCAAAAGTGTGCCTTACATGAACAACTGTAAAACAAAGCAAAAAAATGGGCTGACGGAGGAACTCGTGGGTCGAGCGGCATCTGTGGAGAAATGGGACGGTTGTGTTTAGTATCGAAACCCTGCATTAGGACACCACATAAGCCTTGTACCAACCTGACTCCACACTACAGAACTGCCCTGACCCCAGCAATAAAGGTCCATTATTCAAATGTTGATCATTTCACACATCGGTCTGAAGAAGGGTCCCAACCCAAAGCCTTGTCTGTCCACTTTCCTCATCACAGACAATGCCTGGCCAGTTGGGATTCCCATCCACTTTGCCTTTTGATCTTTTCTATTGTTCTCTTTCATTAAAAGGTTTTCACTAATTTGGCAGTGTACCAGTCATCTGTTGAACTATCCTGGCAACAGTGGAGACAAAAAAAAAAGTCAGTGTTAAATCCTCATCAGTTTACACATCCATAATGAGCTAATCACAACACTGACATCAACCTCACTATGAACTGAAGTGCAAGTACTTACTGAAAGTGGATAAAATCCATAAATTGCATCAGCAATACACTATACAACTACTCGACACTGGAGCATTACACCATCAGTAGACATAGCAAACTCATACAGTAAATAATACACAATTATTTCCAAACATTTCGGGAATAGGAAAAATTTTCAACAAGAAAATATACTATTGGTTGATAAATTACTGGTTGAGACACAAACAAGAGTACTGGAAGCTTGTGTTAAATATTAGACCCCACAAGGTAGAAAAGAAACGGAACTAAAAAAAAATATGAAGGCTTTGGAATGGATTCAGAGGTGATTAGCTGGAATCACCATTACGTTGTTATTTGGAGAGATTTAGGATGAAGTTGTCAAGAATTATAAATAGTTGCCAAAGCAAATAAAGATAAACCATTTCCATTGACAGAATGTTCAAGAAGGAACTGCAGATGCTGGAAAATCGAAGGTACACAAAAATGCTGTAGAAACTCAGCGTGTGCAGCAGCATCTATGGAGCGAAAGAAATAGGCAACGTTTCGGGCCGAAACCCTTCTTCAGACTGAGGGAGGTGGGAGCGACCCTTCAGTCTGAAGAAGGGTTTCAGCCCGAAACGTTGCCTATTTCCTTCGCTCCATAGATGCTGCTGCACCGGCTGAGTTTCTCCAGCATTTTTGTGTACCTTCCATTGACATAATGATTGGTAATTGGGAATCACAGAAATAAAGTAATAAGAAAAGAAAATGTTTACAGAATGGGTAATGGTACAAATGTTTCTGGAACAGAGGAGGCCACAGAGACTACAACATTCTGTGAACTTGATAGGTTAATAAGAGGGTTACATTTCCATTTGTATAGAGGCCAATAACCAGGAGGCATAGATTTAAAGTACAAAAGGAGTAGAGGGGATTGGTGGAATTTTGTTTACCTAAAGATAGTGAGGTCTGGAACTCACTGTCTTCAAATAATCATGGCTGGCTCAACTCTTTCTCGGTGGAAACTTTTTTTCAAGGTCTTACCTTCCCGGAGATGTGATTAATTTTTGGATCACATTCTCCAGCCTCTGCGGCCTTCGATCCATGGAGCTGGAAGCCTCCTCGGACTGTCGTGACCCCCACCGCGGGGCGCGGACTTACCTTCGGAGCTGATCCCTTGCCTGGGTCGCTCCCACCACGACCACCATCAAGGGCTCGCAGTCTCGGGTGAGGTCGAGTCGGGAGCTCCAACGCCGCAGAAGGTTCGTCCAGCCACAATTCGAGGTTCGATTGCCCAGCGCGGGGGATCTGACATCCCCTCGATGCGGGAGCGGATGGCCTCGACGCGGAGGGCCCGAACGCCGCCGGCTACGAGAGTCAAGACCGTCCCATCAACGGGGGCTCGAGGCCCACGACTGAGGAAGAACTAAGGGAAAGGACTTGAACTTTATTTCGCCTTCCATCACAGTGAGGAATGTGTAGGAGTCACTGTGGTGAATGTTCATGTTAAAATGTGTTTTGAGTGATCTGTTGCTTTTAATTGTATGACTGACCTGGCCAGTGAAATTCCTCGTATGTTGCAAAACATACTTGGCGAATAAAATCTGATTCTGATTCTGATTCTTGATGTGCTGCTAGCCACAGGGATATAGACCAAGATCTGGAAAGCTCTTTCTTGGTCAACATTGAAGTGATGAATCAAGTGATCTCCTGTTCTTCCATAAGTTTCAATGAATCGGATAGCTCCTTTTGGCATGATCTATAAATGACACAGAATTCTATGTGCAGGAAGAAACTGCAGATGTTGGTTTAAACTGAAGATAGACACAAAATGCTGGAGTAACTCAGCGGGACAGGTAGCATCTCTGGAGAGAGATAATAATAATAATAATAATAATAACTTTATTTATAAAGCACTTTAAACAACTACAGTTGCCACAAAGTGCTGTACATGAGAACCTGTATAGACTCTGGTTAGGCAATTCTTCAAGTTAAAAAAATGTGTCCTTGTTTTTGAGATCCCTCAAATCACCTTTTGCCTTTCTCATGTCTGTGAACCCTCTGACTACACACTGTGTGTGCTCGCAGAAATCTGTGTTGTATGACTGCTTATCAGTATATTGTCCTGGTTGTATGTTGAGCCACGTCAAAGAAGATTTTCTGTTACGACAGACAATAAAGTTTTCTGAATCTGAATCTAATGCACTAGAGTCATAGTCATAGAGTGATACAGTGTGGAAACAGGTCCTTCGGCCCAACTTGCCCACACCGGCCAACATATCCCCAGCTACACTAGTCCCACCTGCCCACGTTTGGTCCATATTCCTCCAAACCGGTCCTATCCATGTACAAATGTGTAAGAAGGAACTGCAGAAGCTGGTTTAAACCGAAGATAGACACAAAAAGCTGGAGTAACTCAGCAGGACAGGCAGTATGTCTGCAGAGAAGCAATGGGTACCTGTCTAACTGTTTCTTAAATGTTGGGATAGTCCCTGCCTCAACTACCTCCTATGGCAACTTGTTCCATGCACCCATCACCCTTTGTGTAAAAAAAGTTGCTCCTCAGATTCCTATTAAATCTTTTCCCCTTCACCTTAAACCTATGTCCTCTGGTCCTCCATCCCCCTATGCTGGGCAAGAGACTCTGTGCATCTACCCAATCTATTCCTCTCATGATTTTATACACCTCAATAAGATGCCCCCTCATCCTCAAGGAATAGAGTCCCAGCCTGCTCAACCTCTCCCTATAGCTCAGACCCTCTAGCCCAGGCAACATCCTTGTAAATCTTCTCTGTACCATTTCCAGCTTGACAACATCTTTCCTATAACATGGTGCCCAGAACTGAACACAATACTCTAAATGTGCCCTCACCAATGTCTTATACAACTACAACATGACCTACCAACTTCTATACTCAATACTCTGACTGATGGCCAATGTGCCAAAACGCCTTTTTGACAATCCTATCTACCTGCGACTTCACCTTCAAGGAACCATGCACCTGCACTCCTAGATCCCTCTGCTCTACAACACTCCCCAGACCCCTACCATTCACTGTGTGGGTCTTGCCCATGTTAGACTTTCCAACATGCAACACCTCACATTTCTCTGTTCAATTAAATTCAATCAAACATTCCTCGGCCCACCTGGCCAATCGATCAAGATCCTGCTGCAATTTTTCACAACCATCTTCACCATCTGCAAATCCACCCACTTTTGTATCATCTGCAAACTTGCTGATCTTGCCGTGTATGTTCTTATCCAAATCATTGATATAGATGACATACATGAACGGGCCCAGCACCGAAACCTGAAGCACACCACTAGTCACAGGTCGGCACAAAATGCTGGAGTAACTCAGCGGGACTCTGAGCATTTTGTGTTTACCTTTGATTTAAACCAGCATCTGCAGTTCTTCCTTACACACTAGTCACAGGGCTCCAGTCTGAGAAGCAACCTTCCAGCATCACCCTCTGCTTCCATCCATGAAGCCAATTTTCTATCCATTCAGCTTTCTCTCCTTAGATACCATGCGATCTACCCTTCCAGATTAGCTTACCATGCGGAACCTTGTCGAATGCTTTGCTGAAGTCCATATATACATCTATAGGTCTGCCCTCATTGACCTTTTTGGTCATGTCTTCAAAAAACTCAATCAGATTTGTGAGACACGACCTCCCATGTACAACCCCGTGCCGACTGTCCCTAATCAGCCCTTGTTCGTCCAAATGCCTTTTGTCCAAACCCATGTCTGACTATCCCTAATCAGCCCTTGTTCGCCCAGCATTTTCCCTGCAGCCCTTCTTGAATAGAGGCACAACATTTGCCACCCTCCAGTCTATCCGCACCTCTCCAGTATTTAAAGCCAACTCGTAAATTTCAACCAGGGCTCCCGCAATTTCATCTCTGGTTTCCCACAATGTCCTTGGATATATCTGATCAGGCCCTGGGGATTTGTCTACCTTCATACACGATAGTGCCTTCAGCACCTCTTCGACCCTTAACGCTGACTGCTCTCAAGACTCTTCCATTAACTGCCTCAAGTTCCTCTGTCCTCCTGTCTTTCTCCTCGGTAAATACAGAGGAGAAATACTCATTGAGGACCTTGTCCATCCCCTGTGGCTCAACACAGAGTTGACCACTTTGATTCCCGAGAGGTCCAAATCTCTCTCATTACCCTTTTCCCCCTTATGTATTTATAAAATCTCTTGGGATTGCCCTTAATGCTACCTGCCAGAGCTATCTCCTAGCCCCTTTTTGCCCTTCTGATTTCCTCTTTTACTTTGCTCCTTAGTTCCCGAAACTCCTCCAGGATACACTTGATCCCAGCTGCCTATACCTGTCCCATGGGTCCTTCTTATTCTTGACCAATGCCTCAATTTCTCTCGTCAGCCTTGCCTGCCTTGCCCTTATCTAATATGGACATGCATATTATGAGCTTTTGTCAGCACACTTTTAAAGACATCCCACTTGGCTGATGTTCCTTTCCCCTGAAACAACCTGCCCTAATCAACTTGAGCGACACTTTCTCTCATACCCTCAAAGTTGGCCTTACCCCAATTTAGCATTTTAACACATGGGCCCTCTATATCCCCATCCATAACTATCTTAAACCTAATTGAACAGTGATCACTCGTCCCAATAGGCTCCTCCACGAACACTTCAATCACTTGCCATTACCAATTTCCCAGGACTAGATCAAGTGTTGCCCTCTCACTCAGGGGCAGAAAACCCGGGGGGGCCAGGCCCCCATGTTTTGAGAGGTGGGGACATTACCCCCAAGTTTTTGTCATTCCGATTTTACAATCTCCGCTTTTAGCGCTGGATTGAGCCTCCGAAGCCTCGCGCGCGCGTGTGTGAGCGTGCCAAAAATTTGTGTCCCCCGTCCCGTCCATGTTTTGATAGCGAGTTCCACTCTTGCTCTCACTCATGGATCCCTCTACATATTGCCGTAGAAAACTCTCCTGAACACCTTTGAGAAATTGCACCCCATCTAAGCCTTTCACACCATGATTTTCCCACTCAATATTGGGAAAGTTAAAATCCCCTACTACACCTTAATTGACCTGCAGCTGACTGCAATCTCATGGCACATTTGTTCTTCTAATTCCCAATGACTATTTGGAGGTTCGTAGTACACCCCCACTACTTCTCCAATTTCAGGAGATTTTGTGCATCTTGCCTTCAATAATTGCACAATGAGACTCTGGTCTCCGAAGTCTCCTCCCTAAAACTCCCTGTTTCTCTATTCCCCTTTTAAGACCACATTAAAAACCAATGGCTTACAATATCTCCTTTTGTGAATTGGAACCAGTGATTACTAATGTTCCTGTGAAACATCTTGGGGCAATTTATATTAGGTGCACTATTTAAATTCGATTTTTTGTTGTTGTGATTACTTATATGAACCAGTGATAGTCCCTTGAATCCTTGCTGAAAAAATTGGGATCAAATGCTTTGCTGATAGAAAACACCCCAACTTGTTTTTCAAGAAAAGGCATTTTTTGATGAATTATGCAAGGGTAAGTAACTTAATTTACCCATGTGACATGCACTAATGAATTAATCTTTTAATACATTACATGGTTTCTCTTTTCTATTTGTGGTCCTTTTAAACCACAGGAGGTCAGCTGAAACATCTGCGTGTTTTTTAAGCTTTAAATACACAAACATCTAAGGAAGACTGAGCAAAACATAAGGTGCTGGAGGAACTCAGTAGGTCAGGCAGCATCTGTGGAAGGAATAGACAGGTGATATTTCATGTCAGGACCCGAGGATGCTGTTAAAACCTTACAACTGATGCTGATGAAAAATGACAATCATAGGACTATCCTTTCGGCAACGGGAAATTACCACGAAAATTGGGTTCCGCTCCGACCTCGTGTGAATCTTTTCAATTATCCAAAATATTGCAAAATGTCTTATATGATATGTCTCAGAAAGAAGGCTGCAGAGATTTTTTTGCAGCAAGAGTAGTCCTAACTTTGACCAAGGAACCATGCAGAACGTTCATGTTTGCTTGTCATACAAACGTCATGTAGTAAGCCAATAGAAATGCTCTCAGAGTAAGCCAAGGTCACCCCCACTCTCACAAAGATCATCTTGGGGTCCTTACATGCTGTCAAGAACAACTCTGCCAACAGAGTGGGAAACCTTCATTTTGAAAATTGTGACTTGCATTCTCACATGGAAGGGGCATTTGATTGCAATACCAAACTACAAACATTCACGGAGTGCACACACCCTAGATATGATGATGACATTTAAGAGACCTTTGGATAGGCACATAGATATGCAGGGAATGGTGGGATATGGATTGCATGTGGGCAGATAAGAATTGATTTTGACATCATATTTGGCACATAAATTGTGGGCTGAAGGGCCTGTTTCTGTGCTGTACTGTTCTAGTACTATGTTCCTTACAGATCACCATGGCAACATTTTGGTATGATTTCCATCAGTTTTGTATAATGAATTTCACCATTTATTTCAGCCATTTCTGATTTGATGAACTTTGAGCACTTTTTGCAGGATTTTTTAAAGTGTCTTTTAGTTGTCAATATTGTACCTTCCTCTACAACTTCCTTTGGAAGATTGTTCCATGTTTTCACTGTGATAAATGATGATTTTTGGCCAAGATTTGCCTTTGACTTGATTTTTAGACATTTTATTTTGGATTACAACTGGTGCTGTTCTCTCACATGAAGTATATTGTAGAGCTGAAGGATCAAATTGAATATGCATTTCTTCTACAAATTAGGGTACACTGCTGCACAATGCACTATCAAATGGGCCTCAAGAAGATTGATCTAAACAGCAATCACAGACTTCCAACTACCAGCAGGTTCCCCCTCAAAATATAACAGCCAGATATGCAAAATGAAATCCTGCATTATAATCTACTATTGGTTTTGATAACAAACTTTGTACAACATTAGGCACTAGTCTGAGGTCCACGGACAGAATGAGGGTTATGGATCCTGAGATTAAAGTAGAGGAATCGGATAAGGGTGTGGTGCTTAATGTCCAAAATTACACAAGCAGATTAGTGATATATTTAACTATATGGTATTGTGGGTACCATTCCTACTTCTCAGCCAGAAAACTATGGTGCTCTGGTTGGGCACTTCAATTTCTATCACCAAGAGAGATCTGGTAGTCGTCACTGCCTCTCTCTCTCTCTCTCTCTCCACACAACCTGACCAATGATCAGGGGCTGTTCGTATATGTTAACCCATCTGTAGGGTGTTGCAGCAATTCCTGATTAAGCTTCAGATAATTTGCTTTTTTTCTACATCTGTGTTTGGGGAACAGGGAGGAATACCAAGACTGCCAGAAATGATGAACACACACAAATTTACAATTTTAACTGTTTGCCAATTTACTTTCATTTCTAGCAGCTTGATTTTAAAGGACTGAGATCTCTCTTGAACTGAAAGCAGCTATTAAAGATCTAATTGGTTTAATACAACATATGGATCCTTGTTATTTAATCCAGGATAAAAGAAATGTGGCTAGTTGTTACCAGTTCGTTTATTTTCAGACAAGATTGGCTCCCTCTGCTTTATAAAATAGAGCTAATTTTAGATGTGTTGCCAAGAACAGCTACTTCTCTAAATACTGTATATATGGAGACCATATCTGTTCAAAAGAATTATACTTGTCCAATAGGACAAATCTAATTCTTTCCAGATGTAACGTCTCCATCATCTCTGTTGCCCACATTTTGGTTGTGGGGGATAATGTTCCCTTCCAAAATTTCAATATGATTTTTTTCCCAATTATCAAACAGTAATCAAAGAAATTTCTTTGATTTACTGTAAGTGATAGATGTAAATCCGGAATTCCAAATATTATTAGCTTTGGGTTAGGGTCCAATTTAACTTTGATGACTTCAGAAATAACTTTAAAAATTTCTGTCCAGTAATAATTCAATTTAGGACATGTAACGAAACTATGTATTAAATTTGCCTCTGCTTTCTTGCACTTATCACAAATAGCGGAGAGATTCGGAAAAATACTATTTAATTTAGTTTTCGAATAATGTAACCTATATAATACTTTAAATTGTATCAGTATATGTCTGGCGTTTAATGAACACCGGTGTATTCGTTGTAGACTTTCTTCCCAGTTTTCTTTTGTTATAGCCAATCCCATTTCATTTTCCCATGCTTGACGATATATTTCCGTTATTGGATTCTCCTTATCCAAAATGATGTTATATATATAGGCTATTAATTTTTCTGTATTTGGATATAAATTAAACAGTTCGTCTAACAATCCTGCTTCTTTATTTTTATAATCTTGTGTATTGGATTTAATATAATCTCTAATTTGTAAATACCTAAACAAATGTTGTGGAGACAATCCATAAATATCTTGTAACTCCTGGAATAAAAGAAATTTTCCTTTTCTATAAAGGTGTTCTATCCTTGTAATTCCTAAATCATCCCATTGTTTAAACCCCCCATCTAATATAGCAGGTTTAAACGATGGATTATTCATAATTGGTAATCTAAATGAGAGATTATCCAAATGTAGAGTCTTAACTATTTGTTTCCAAATACGTCTATTATTATATATTATTAGGTTGTCTTTATAATATTTTTTTTGTACTTCCGTTGGTGCAAAAATTATCGAACCTACATTGAAAGGTAGACAGTCTTCCTTTTCTATATTTAACCATGTCGGTTCATGATCCATATTTACCCACCAGAAATTCATATTCTTAATCTGAACAGCCCAAAAATAATATAAAAAGTTTGGAAGTGCTAATCCTCCATTTATCTTAGCTTTGCATAGATGTTTTTTATTTATTCTGTGATTTTTATAATCCCAAATAAAACTATTGACAATATTATCAATTTAAAAAAAAAAAGTTTTCGGAAGAAAAAAAGGAATAGCCTGAAACAAATATAACAACTGCGGTAGAAATACCATCTTTATGGCACTTATTCTACCAATCATGGATATAGGAAGTGTTTTCCAATATAAAATATTTTTTCTAAGTTTATCTAATAGTTGAGGATAGTTGCTGATTTTAGATTCTGTTAACCATGAAGTACAACAATTCTGAATAGTGCTTTCGGGCATTTCGAGCTGGTGATATATGAGAAAGAGTTATATATATTTAAGTGCCAAGAGTACCCCACAATCTTTGTTTACCACGGGAATATGTTTGAATGAATGCTTGGCCATTGGGAACAATGTACCTGATCACTATTAACAGTTCCTTTCTTGGCACAGAAATCTTCAGTCAGAGTTTGTTCTTTATCAAAACTTGCCATCATTGATCTTTGTAAACTAGACTCTTGGTGTTAGATCTTATGATCTGTAGATGGTTAAAACAGAAACCTATCCTACTACATTAAGATAATTGATATGTGTGCAACATAGCACACCACTTGAGAGTAAAGCCTTCACATACAGTTAACTATTGAAATGCAACTGTTCAAACCTCTTACCACTCAAATGGATTAGCAAAGCAGAGGTGAAAGACTTCATCTTGGTTCAGATTCAATAATGTCCTAGTTACTTATAAACAAAATACTGTTTGATGCTCATAATTTACTGCGTTAATTAGTTATATCTAGTCAGACTTGGATGTATCAAATTAAAATATTACAAAGTTTGATTGTAGGCCAGAGGATTAGCAATTTAAAAAAATAAGTAAAAGATGATAAAACAAATTATAGTGGTGAAGATGGAGTATGAGAGTAAAGTAGCCAATAGTATAAAATATACTGTAAAAGCTACATGTATATAATAAGGAGGATAGTATCTAAATGAGACTTGGGAATTAGTAATGGGAAATGAGGACATGGCAGAGATGCAAAATAATTATTTTGGATCAGTCTACATGGTTAAAAATATCCCGATTATAATCATCGATTGTAATCATTTTCTTTGGCACCTCTCAGGATTGAGAGGGACTTAGTTCCATTTCAGTCTTGTGTGTTCTGAGGTAGTTGATGAGCATACACCACAATATAAGACATGGCTTATGTATCAGTCAAAAGCTGATCGAGTCTGAGGTTTCCCATTTCCTGGGTACATTCCTCTCAATGGACAATGAAAAACCAGGACAACTTTCAACCTTTGGTTGGAGGTATTTTTTAATAAACATGCATTCCTGATTGTTAATAAAATAATTAGCAACAATGCAAAATATTGACCCTGGTAAAAATTCACAAGGAGAGGTGTGAGCAAGTGCGGCAGGAGCAAAGGTGGCCTTGTGAATGTGGGGAGCAATGAGGGCAATGGTAAGCTTCAGCCAGCGATGCGAGGGTTGCTGCACAAAGCGAAGCGTTGGGGTGATGGTGAAGGTGAGCAAGGGATGAGGGGGACACTGAATGAGCAAAAGGTGAGGGAGATGGTGAATGTGACGAGGGGTGAGAGAGGCAGTCTCTTGCCCGTTAATGATCTCTTGCCCGTTAATGATCTTGTGAATGGCACTTGACCAGAGAAGAAGTTGCTCCTCCGTTGACTGATGGGTCTGTCAGGAGATGAAGATCGGAGAAATGTCTTTGGCTGAAATCTAGTCATCCTGCAATAGCAGAAAAGAAGCAGGTTAGCTTTTAACACGTAGCACTGTGAAAGAGCCATGAGGGTGACATTTGTTTCATCTAGTACTTTATTGTGATATCGAAAGATAATTTGATATAGTACTGAGTTGAGAGCACCGAACAACCCATAATCCAGTGTCACTCATCAGAAAGGGGATGACGAGGTTGGTGTGGTACTTTGCAGTCCATTTCTAGTAAAAAGAAGGTTCTTGAAACAGCAGAGAAGGAGTTCCAACTATTGTTCCCAGCCTTGGATGCAACTCAAATCAGCCCCTCAAATCATTAATGAGGCATTAATTAGATCATTAATGAAATTTTAAACTCTGCATTACTGTTTACCCATGCTAACATTGTATCCTTACTTATCTATCCACTTCTACCTATAAAAAAAAACAATCCCTCAGCTTCCACTCCCATTGATGAAGAGAGTTCCAAAGACCCATGCGAGAAATCCATATTTAAACAGCAATCCCCAGTTCCAGATTCTACCACAAGATCCTGTTCCAGTCATAAGGTCATAATGAATAGGAGTTGAATTAGGCCATTCGGCCCATAAAGTCTACTCCGCCATTCAATCATGGCTGATCTATCCCTCCTAACCCCATTCTCCTGCCTTCTCCCCATAACCTCTGAGACCTCATGTCCCCTCTCAGCTTTGACCGTCCAATCTTTTCCTAACATAGCCTGCTTATTCCATGTACTAGTCCAATAAATCTCTGAATTGCTTCTAACACATTCACATCCTTCTTTAGATCAGTACCTACACAGAATTCCAATTCCCCTCACAATAAACAACTCATTGCAGCCCTTGCACTTTTTTCTACCTACACTTTCTCTGTAGCTGTAAGACAATACTCCGTTTCCATTCTCTTTTGCTTTATCCTTTGTACTCATGTATGCTGTGATTTACCTGGATAGTACACAAACCTAAATTTTTCACTGTATCTCAGTACACATGCCAATAATACACCAATACTAATACATTCTATTAGCTGTCCTTATTACTTGCTCGACCTTCACATATGCACCAGATACCCATCGGAGCTCTAGTCTCCCAATTTTGAATTATATGTTTAAAAATGGACAATTTCACATGTTGCAATATTATTCCACACTATATTCTATTTGTCCACGCAGAATTTAATGGCCTTTTTATGTCCGTTTCACAACTTATTTCCTAGCTTTGTTCATTACCAAATTTAGCAACCAAAGTTCAGAGTATTTACCCAGATCATTTATATAAATTGTAAAATAGACAATATGTGCAGGATTAGGCCATTCGGCCCTACGAACCAGCACCGCCATTTAATGTGAACATGGCTGATCTTCCCCAAAAAACTGAGACCCAGTGCTAATCGAGGCCAGTTCATTGGCTATATTTAAGAGGGAGTTAGATGTGGCCCTTGTGGCTAAGGGGATCAGAGGGTATGGAGAGAAGGCAGGTACGGGATACTGAGTTGGATGATCAGTCATGATCATATTGAATGGCGGTGCAGGCTCAAAGGGCCGAATGGCCTACTCCTGCACCTAATTTCTATGTTTCTATGTAATCCCTATGAGCGAGCAATTCGGACTCTGCTGCACACTCCTGTACAAGGTACACTGAGGGGAGGAAGATCACCGTCAGACATGTTGCACCCTGTCCACACTACGCACCTATTGCCGGCTCCACCAGCCACCCACACAGTGCACCACCGATAGTACTTACCCACTCCTCCTCATCTACCCCTTCAAAGGAATCCTGAGGCAGAGGATCATCCAGGTTCCCAAGTTTCAACACCATGGCACTCAGCAGCTGCAAGGGGAGAAGTTAATGAGTCATCCCGATATAAGGCTGGCTATTCTATCTGATCTGTTCACAGAATCAAAGTATGGCACAGGAGGCCATTCAGTCCACTGAATCCATGCTGACTCCCCAGTATTCATATCTACTTCTCCACTCCATTGCGACAGCCGTACAAATTATTGTCCTTCAGGTGCCGATCCAATTCCTCGCATCCCCCTGTATCTTCCCCACAGCCATCAGGCTATTAAACATAACATCAAATAAGCTCTGAACAATAACAGTCTATTATTACTATTGCACTTTATCTATTTACTTATTGTGTATATATGGTCTATGTTCTATAGACACACTGAACGTTATCTCCCATTCTCAATTATGTTTACATATTCTGTTGTGCTGCAGCAAGTAAGAATTTCATTGTCTTATCTGGGACACATTCAAGATTCAAGAGAGTTTATTGTCATGTGTCCCAGATAGAACAATGAAATTCTTGCCTTGCTTCAGCACAACAGAATATAGTAGGCATAAATAAATACAGAACAGATCAGTGTGACCATATACCATTGAATATATATATATATACACACATAAATAAGCAGATAAAGTGCAATGGGCTATTAATGTTCAGAGTTTTGTTTGAGTTGAGTTTAATAGTCTGATGGCTGTGGGGAGAAGCTGTTCCTGAATCTGGATGTTGCAGATTTCAGGCTCCTGTACCTTCTACCTGAAGGCAGCGGAGAGATGAGTGTGTGGCCAGGATGGTGTGGATCCTTGATGATGCTGCCAGCCTTTTTGAGGCAGCAACTGCGATAGATCCCCTCGATGGTAGGGAGGTCAGAGCTAATGATGGACTGGGCAGTGTTTACAACATTTTGCAGTCTTTTCCGCTCCTGGGCTCTCAAGTTGCCGAACCAAGCCACGATGCAACTGGTCAGCATGCTCTCTACTGTGCACCTGCAAAGGTTTGAGAGAGTTCTCCTTGACAAACTGACTCTCCGTAATCTTCTCAGGAAGTAGAGGCGCTGATGTGCTTTCTTTATATTTGCATCAGTGTTCTCGGACTAGGAGAGATCTTCAGAGATATGCACGCCCAGGAATTTGAAGCTCTTGACCTTCTCCACCATCGACCCGTTGATATAAACGGAACTATGGGTCCCCATCCTACCCCTTCCAAAGTCCACAATCAGTTCCTTGGTTTTGTTGGTGTTGAGAGCCATGTTATTGTGCTGGCACCATTTGGTCAAACGGTCGATCTCACTTCTATACTCTGACACATCTCCATCAGTGATACGTCCCACAACAGTGGTGTCGTCTGCGAACTTGATGATGGAGTTCTCACTATGCAGTCATGAGTATAGAGTGAGTACAGCAGAGGGCTGAGCACGCAGCCTTGAGGTGCTCCCGTGCTGATTGTTATCGAGGCTGACACACTTCCACCAATATGGACAGACTGTGGTCTGTGAATGAGGAAGTCGAGGATCCAATACAATACAATACAATACAATACCTTTTATTGGTCATTTGAACCTCACATGAGGTTCAAACGAAATTTGGTTTCTGCAGCCATACAAAAAAAGAACCAAGACACACACCAACACAATTCAATTCACATAAACATCCATCACAGTGAGTCTCCTCCTCACTGTGATGGAAGGCAAAGACTTGTCTCTCCCCTGCTCTCCATTCCTCTCCCGAAGTCGAGGTCAAAGCCCCCGGCGGGCGCTAGCAAGTCCGCGGCCACTCAAAGCCACGCCGGGCGATGTAGGGTCCTGCCCCGGGTCTTGATGTTGGAGCCCCCGGCGGACGCTAGCAAGTCCGCGGCAATTTACAGCCGCGCCGGGCAATGACACATGACATTAAAACTCTCTTGACTCTCTTATCTTTTGACCTGCACTTTAAATCTATTTTACATTTCGTAACCCAGCGACTAATGAGAACAGTTTCTATCAATTTACTTACCCAAGCTAATCTTGTTAATGATCTTGTCCACTGCCATCAAATCTCTTCTCTATCATCTTTGCTCCAAGAGGAACCCAGCTTCTCTCCAGCCTAACATTGCATTTGAAATTCCCGAGACCAGTTCAGTTATTTGTTTGATATATCTATAAGGCCATCATGTCTTTCCTTAAGTGTGATGACCACAGTTGAATGGCATACTAACATTGTATGAACATCATGAACTTATAAAGAATCACCTTCCTGTCTTTGTACCCCACACCTTTTCCTATGAAGATGCATGCCTGTCTACACAGATCAGAGCATAGATTATAAAAGTTGGGGCATTATGATGGAACTTTAAAAAACACTGGTTAGTCCACACGGAGTATTGCGGGCAGTTCTGCAGATTCAATCATTCAATATTTGTCACTTCCTTTGGAAAGTCTTACAGCAACACCACTTCTTCCACTGCTGTACAGCTCCTAGTGTTGGGTGTTTGTCACACAGCAACAGTCCACTGAGACTGCATGAATAAGAAGAGGTGATCACTTTGGTAGGGTTGTATTATAGACCCCACCAATAGTCAGTGAGAGTTAGAGGAGCAAATATGTAGGGAGATCGAAAGTAGCTGTGAGAATAATAGGGCTGAGACAGCAGGTGATGTTAACCACTCATATTGTCTGGGAATCTCATTGTAGAAGGAGGGGGGTTCAAATTCAAGTTCAAGTGAGTTTATTGTCATGTGTCCCTGATGGGACAATGAAATTCTTGCTTTGCTTCAGCACACAGAACATAGTATGCATTTACTACAAAACAGATCAGTGTGTCCATATACCATTATATAAATAATAATTGGGTGGGGTGGGAAAACAGAGGCAATATAAAGGAAATAAGGACCTTGAGAATGGGAGATGTGTGTGTGAAGGTGGGGAAAGGAGCAGGACTACTGGGAAGTGTAATTAAGGTGCATTTGAACAGTCACCCTGCCCTTTTCCCCTATTTCATACACTATCTCCTATCTCCAGGTCCCTTTCATCCCCGCTCTTTCCCCTCCCTCAAGGAACCATGGGATTACTGTAGAAAGGTTAAAAGGTCGACATATATGTGGTGGGCCGAAGGGCCCGCTTCTGTGTCGTACAATTCTAAGATTCTATTTTTGCTCCACATTTCTAATCACCTGTACTTAGAAAAATACTATCAATCATAGTGATGAAAATTCCAGTTAAGCCGGAGTTAATTCTGGATCTTTCCTGTGAATCTCCCATCACCCGTTCCTGCGACTGTTCATCCACGGTAAATGATACTCTGAATAAGTCATTCTTTGGTGTGAGGCACAAGGAAAAACTAACAAGAGCAGGACTGCTGATGGAGGGTGCTCTGTGGAAAATGGGAACCACATACAATCACATTATTTCCTTAAAAAACAGCAAAGGGTGAAGATTAAAGAGGATGGAGGAGAGAGGATGGATGAAGGAAACAGTTATCAGTGATAGCAACAGTGAAAAGCAGACTAACAGGGAGAAGGAAATGAACAAAGAGAGTGGGACAAAGATAATGAAAGAAACAGAAACACTGACAAAAAGAGAGGAAGTGACAATAAAAAAGAACACAGGATGAAGTGCGAGGGGAGAGAGACATACACAACACACACAAAGAAGAAAGAAAGGCTAATAAAAGAGATATTTTGAAGTCAATATTACCTCTTCCTTTTTCTCCTCATCTGTTTTCTCCTCCAGGTAGAAAGATGAGGGCTGGTACTTTTTGACAGGTGCCTCTTTAGGCACAGCACTCACTGTGGAAGAAATCTACCATTAATACTGGCCTCAAATACATGGGAATCATGTTCCCTCCAAGATGGAGATTACACACAGCAGAGCTAAAGCACAACACAATCAAAAAATTGTTACTTCTTATCCATGTCAGAATATAGGATGGATGCCACATAACTACATCCTACCATCAGCAGAGATACAACTGGCCTTTAAGATGTGGCCTGCAGTTGTAATTTGGTGAGTATATTGTAGACATTAATCCTGTTTCTCTTTCCACAAATGCTGCTGAACGTTTCCAGGATTTCTTATTTCAGATTTCCAATCTCTTGTATATAAATATGGGAAAGTGTTTGCATTACAGGGGTCCCCTTGATATCATATATATGTGAAGGGAAAGGAAGAGTGAATGAGTGTGTGAAGAAAGAGGGAGTGAGTGGGTGAGTGAAGAGGGAGAGGGGGCGAGTGGGTGAGGTGAGTGAGTAGTCAGTCAAGTCACTTTTATTTCTATAGCACATTTAAAAAACAACTCTTGTTGACCAAAGTGCTTTACATTGGTGGAGGTACTAACGTTATACAACAGTGGTTCATAGATTAAGTACATACATAAATACATACATATAGCCCTCCATCAGAGGACGTCAAGAAAGGCTTGAAAGTAAAGATGGGTTTTAAGTCTTGACTTAAAAGAGTCGATGGAGGGGACAGTTCTAATGGGAAGAGGGATGCTGTTGGAGTGAGTGAAGAGGGAGAATGAATGAGAAAGTGAAGAGGCAGAGTGAGTGAGGGAGTGTTGGGTTGCACAGTGTATAATTTGTTAGGGACTCAACGCATCGGTCGTCCCTTGTTATTAGGAATGAGGTTGTGGGGGGGGGGGGGGTGAGGAGGTAGGGGTGGTGCAGGTACCTGGGGTCATGTTGTCAGGCTTCAGCCCCATTTTCTGATGCTGCCCATTGGCTCCGGCCAGCCAGGCAGAGGCTGTGAGAGCTGGTCTCCACCATATGGTGGTGTCTGGGAAAATATCATCCTGGAAAAAGTCTTTCTGTGAAGAATAATTAAAGAATAATTAGCAGAAAATAATAACAGGAGTTCTGCAGAAGGAGCCATGGGGAAAGGACAGGTATAACCTGCTCATCACCCAAATCAGCCAGATATGGCTTTGCTGGACCAACGCTTTCCCCAGATGTGGTGTCCACTGGTTCAGTGCTCCCCAGATGTGCCATCTCATAGCTCAGTGCTCCCTCAGTGGTGTCGTTATTGGTCCAGTGCTCCCCAGATGTGCTGTTTGCTGGCCCAGTGCTCCCCAGATGTGCTGTCTGCTGATTTATCGACTGCTGATGTCTAAACTTCAGAGCCCGGACAGTTCCTCACAGTTTTGCCACAACATATCCTGTGGGTCCCACATTTTCAACAACACCAGCTTCTCACCTTGACTCGGGGAACTTTGAAATTCACGCACTCCAAGGAATTGCTCCCCAAACACAAGGCTCGTGTGATCTCCACCTCCCTCACATTGCATTCAGTCTTAGGTAGGAAGCAGAGTCCCTGGAAAGAAACAGATAAAGGTGGACACGAGTTTGGTACCCCCTGGATGAGTAGGGTAAAGACTTGGTCAGCTGTCCATGTAAAGCCCCAGAGAAAGTTCAGTAATATTACACCTACCTTGTGCGGATTAGCAGAATTGTAACTGCTGCACGGAAGGAAATAGGGATCTTCGGACTGTACCTCTAAGACGTGGACCCTAGTATCACCCTGTGAGGATGCAGCAGCATTAGTGTCAAAGGAAGAGGCAACACAGTGAACATCACCAGTATCCCGCAACACAAGGCACCCACAATTACCACTCAGCCAGGTATCTGTCGTTCAGTAGTCAATAGACAATAGGTGCAGTAGGCCAATCGGCCCTTGGAGCCAGCACCGCCATTCACTGTGATCATGCTGATCATCCACAATCAGTGCCGCGTTCCTGCCTTCTCCCCATATCCCTTGACTCCGCTATCTTTAAGAGCTCGATCTAACTCTCTCTTTAAAGTATCCAGAGAATTGGCCTCCACTGCCTTCTGAGGCAGAGAATTCCACAGATTCACAACTCTCTGTTAAGCAAGCTGGGAAGCAGAGGCCAGAGTGGGAGATGGGTAAGGCAGGGTGGTAAAGGGAGAGGCCCAAGAGGGAGCGGGACAGAGGGAGGAGCAGGAAGAGTCATACAGTCCCCTTCTCCACACCCACCAAGATGCCATTTACGATCCCAACCTCTTGCTGCGTAAAAAGATGTTTTCCTCACATCACCTTTGGATACACTGGTCCCAATCTCCCAGAAATTGCTCACAGCACCACACACCCTCCAGGAACTGACCTTGCCGGTGAGATAGAGAGTGTTGGTGTCTTCATCATAGAAGGGAATGAGAGTGGACGGGGCTAAGTTCAAGTCAAATGTTGCTATTGGTCCCAATGACAACGAGCCCGCTTTGTAGAGGTAGATCTGTCGTTCACTGCGGCTGCAACACAGAGCACTGAGCATCAGGCCAAGCCCTCAGCCGTCCTGGATCCACACACATGCGTACTTACGTCCGGGGGGATCCGTTTCTAGGGCCCATTACACTTAGGAGCACACAGCATGAGAAACAGGCCCTTCGACCCAACTCGTCCATGCTGACCAAGAAGCTCATTCTAAGATAGTCCCATTTGCCTGCTTTTGACCCATCTATCCTTATAACTATAAAACTCTGATGTGTGTGTGTGTGTATTTGTTTGTGTGCGATCACATCTACTCGAAGAAACGACGCGCGAACGATAAAAAATTTACATATTCCGGTAGAGATTTATCCCGCGAAATCAAAAATAGCCTTATCTGAAAAATTCATGCATTTGAAAATCTGAAGAAACATGGAAAAAATAACTGCTTATTCCCTGATGACGTCACAATGGATCTGCCTGCCTTCGCCTGTTCGCGCTGCGAGTGACGTCAGCCCCCCACCCCTCCCTCCTCCCCCTGTTATTCAACAGTCGGCCCGTCGACTGAAGACCAAAGATCAGAGCTGAAGACTGCGCTGCGAGCAAAGAACGAGCAAGTCGGGCCCGTCTCTGGTCGGGTCCGTCTCAGGTCGGAACCATCTCGGGTCAGGTCCCTCTCCCCCCTCCACCTCCTCTCTCCCCTCCTCCTCCTCCTCCTCTACCCCTCCCCCCGGCTTGCTGCCGTCTTACTTGACCTACGATTGTCTTCTTCGCCCTGCGAGTGACGTCACCCCCATCTCTCCGTCCTCTTCCCCCTCTCCCTTTCTCCCCCCCTCTCTTTCTCCCCCCCTTCTCTTCCCCCCCTCTCTTTCCCCCCCTTCTCTTTCCCCTCCCCCTCTCTTCCCACCCTCTCTTCCCCCCCCATGCGCTACGATTGTCTTCTTCGCCTTGCGAGTGACGTCACCTCCATCTCTCCGTCCTCTCCCCCTCTCCCGCCTCTCTTCCCCCCCCTCTCTTTCTCCCCCCTCTCTCTCTTCCCCCCCTCCTCTCTCCCCCCCTCCTCTCTTCCCCCCCCTCCTCTCTTCCCCCCCCCTCCTCTCTTCCCCCCCCTCCTCTCTTCCCCCCCCTCCTCTCTTCCCCCCCCTCCTCTCTTCCCCCCCCTCCTCTCTTCCCCCCCCTCCTCTCTTCCCCCCCCTCCTCTCTTCCCCCCCTCCTCTCTTCCCCCCCCCTCTCTTACACCCCTCCTCTCTTCACCCCTCCTCTCTTCCCCCCCTCCTCTCTCCCCCCCCTCCTCTCTTCCACCCCTCCTATCTTCCCCCCCTCCTCTCTTCCCCCCCCTCCTCTCTTCCCCCCCCTCCTCTCTTCCCCCCCTCCCCTCCCTCTCTTCCCCCCCTCCCCTCCCTCTCTTCCCCCCCTCCCCTCCCTCTCTTCCCCCCCTCCCCACCCTCTCTTCCCCCTCCCCCCCCTCCCCTCCCCCCCCTCCCCTCCCCCCCCTCCCCTCCCTCTCTTCCCCCCCCCCCCTCCCTCTCTTCCCCCCTCCCTCTCTCTTCCCCCCTCCCTCTCTCTTCCCCCTCCCCACCCTCTCTTCCCCCTCCCCCCCTCCCCTCCCCCCCTCCCACCCCCCCCCCCCCTCCCTCTCTCGCCCCCCCTCCCTCCCTCTCCCCCCCTCTCTCTCTCCCTCCCTCTCTCTTCCCCCCTCCCTCTCTCTTCCCCCCTCCCTCTCTCTTCCCCCCCCCCCCACCCTCCAGTACCTCTGTGATGCAGGCCCATTCTGCCTGATGTTACTTGTGCTCACCTGCTGAAGCCAGATACCAGTAGATAATGCCCCTGCCTCACCCACAGAATCCGTGCCCCTCGACTGCCGGCGGGACCTGGTCCTTCCTGTAAAACCCAAGCAGGGCTGGAATCAGCACCTATTCAGACACTGCCCCACTCCATTGGCCGCAGCGGGTGCGAAGAGAGGAAATATTGCAACGTACGAGCTGAAGAAACGACAGAACTTCACCTGAAGTGGATCGACGGAGCGCCGAGGATCATACACTCGAACCTGGCCATCTTTACTGACTGTTGCCAGATGCTGTCCGTCGGGGCTCCACGACAAGCTGAAGATCTGGAAGAGAATAGATAGATGTGAGCTGGGAGGAGAAAGGGGGGCAGGTACGCATGAAGTAGGAGAGAAGGCAGCAGCACATGACCAAGGAAGATGGCGAAACAGCAAGAGAATGGAAGATGGGAGAAGAAGTGGTGAGTGTGTGAGAAAGCAAGAAGGAGATTGTGAGGACAGGAACTTTCAAGTCAAGTGAGTGCAGTGAGGGACAGGTACAATGAAAATTCTGCTTGCAGCTGTATTGCAGAATAACTCAGATAACACATACTCCAAGAAATTATACATAAATCGCACGTAAAATTTCCAAAAGAAGAATGTGCAAAAAACACGATCTTAGTGTAAAAACATAATTTGTTAAAATACCAAGTCCTAGAAATACAAGAAGAACACCAAGAAGACTTTCCAGGGGTCAGCAATAAGGCTTGCAGCCCCAGCCCGAGTGCCTGGAGATTGCATATTTCCTGCTCCCTTTCAATTCACTGGATTCAGCGCAAAATTTATTCTTTGTGTGATAGATAAAAATGTGAAATAAGAGTGGGCTTGTATATTAGCAGGAACAATATCCAATAGTCCGTGAAGCCCGCTACTGAAGTTTACAGGGTGCCGATTACCAGAGTTTTTCTGTACCTGGTCAGTGTGCCCCTTCAGTATGATCTCTTCTTTCCCTGAGCTGAGGTTCCAGATTTTCACAGACATGTCATATGAGGAAGAAGCTAAGATATCAGAGGCCAGTGGGTGGAATCTGATGGAATAGATTTTTTCTGAGTGACCTGTAAAGAAAGGAAAACGGATTTAGTCAACACATGGGTGCATGGCATCAACTCTCAAAGCACCCCTCTACCCATCACTGTGACACATGACTATGTACAAATACCACAAATGATGATTTCTGTTCCCTACAATAACATTCAGTAAAACAAGGGCCGCCAGATGATCATCGCCTGTCTTTCCGCAAAAACTCACCTTGGAGAATGGTCTCGGGATTGGAGAGCATATCTGTCAACCCTCCGGCCGGTACCCTCCAGATTCGGATCTTTGCATCTTCACCAGCTGAAACCAAACAGTCAAACATACCCAGGAAGTCAGGAAAACCCCAGCCTCGTGGAATCTTACAGCAAAGAAATCCCATTGTGCCTGTGCATCTGAAGGAGCTCTCCTTTCACCCACTGCCCTGCCCTTTCCCCACAGCCCTCTGACATTTCCTACATTCAGAGAATCTGCCTCCACTGCCCTCTCAGGAAGCACGTTGCAGATCAGATCAACTCCTTTCACCAAATGAAAGTCACCTCTTCTTTATTTCCATTGATGTTCTCTGGTTACTGATCCCCCTGCTACTGATTACATTCACAGGTTGACCCATTCACTAGGTTAACCACTGATGACTGGGAGATAACCACTGTAGGTGGTGGAGTGGGAGTGAAAGTCTTGGGCTGAGGGACAAGGGCTAGAAATGACAACAGGAACATTTAGAGGCAGGAGAAACAGAAGGCTCGTCAGCTTCTACACCATTTAATAAAATTGTGGCTGATCCTCTCATGCCTCAACATCACTCTCTCCACAGACCACTGACCCTGTAGTTCAAAGGTCCGTCAATCTCTTCAATCCTCTCTGCATCCACCTTGCCGATCCTCCTCAAGAGCTTATGTGGTTCATTAAGATCAGCTCTCGCTCTTCTCCAATGTCCTTCGACCCAACCTGGTCAAGATCTCTTCATACATCAACCCCCATCATCTCAGCAGTCAGCCCTCCCTCCCCTGGCTCCAGTGCAAGCACATCCTACTATGGGGACAACATCCGCAAGCTAACACCTTGTGCACCTGCACCCCAAGTCCTGTTTCAGTGGAACATTTTACAACATTGCCTCCCCAATAAAGGACCTGCCCAGGGAGATCCGACGCTGAAGTGTCAGTACCAACTGCGAGGCGCTGGCAATCGAAGGGATCCCAACAGAGGTCGACAACGGCTGCAGTGTTCTGGATAGTGAGCAGTGAGGAATCCGGTAACCGGCCGGGCTTTGACAGCTACAGGAGAAAAGGAGAATGAATCAAAGATCTATCACGTAGCAAGAACTTGGAGAGACGAGGAACTGCAGATGCTGTAATCTTGAGAAAAACACGCAGTGCTGGAGTAACGCTGCAGGTGAGGCAGTAGCGCTGGAGAACATAGAGTCTGATGAAGAGTCCTCATCAAAAACATCACCTATCCATATTCTCCAGAGATGCTGCCTGACCCACTGAGTTCCTCCAGCACTTTAAGTTCTACAACATTCTGGGGTACCATCCAGCCATTCCTTTTTTCAAACCAAACCTTATTTTAATTGATTTGTCTATAACAATTTTACGATTTGTTTAATATTCTTTGATAATTTATTGGATTCTCTTTGCCTTCATAAACACTTCACACTCTCTCTTTTCACGTACCGCTTGCTATCTCCTTCTCAGTTGCCTGAGCAGCAATTTTTCAGCAGATGATATGTCATGAACAATGAGTACAGAATAAAGCTGACATGAAGACATAGAATCTGATGAAGGGACCTGACCCGAAACGTCGCCTATCCATGTTCTCCAGAGATGCTGCCTGACCCGCTGAGTTACTCCAGCAATTTGTGTCTATCTTCAGAATAAAGCTCTCTGCACTGAGTCATCTTGTACTCTTAGAGCAGGGACAGCACAATGTGGGTGGAGAATAAGGCTTCCTCTACACTGTCTTGTCACAGACTCCCAGGGCAGGGACAACACAGTAAGTAAAGATTTCGAGTAGAGCTCCCCCTGCACTGCCCCATCACACACTCCCAGGGAAGGACAGTGCAGTTTAGATAGAGAGTAAAGCTCCCACTGCTGCACTTGCTGCTCTTCTTTCTACCTGACTTGTACCCTACATAGGGACCTAGCTAGGAACATCCACTCTCGTGTCATTGACAGGAACAGAGGTTGGGGCCACCCTGGAAAGAGTGCAGAGAATATTTAAGAGGATTTTTTCAAGTCTCAAGGGCCTGAGCGATTGGATTGATAGAGACTGGACAGGTTAGGACTTTATTCCTTGGAGCACAAGAGGCTGATGGGTGATCTTACAGAGGTGCATAAGATCATGAGGGGAATACATAGGGTGAATGCAGACTTTGGCTCCAGGATAGGGGAATGACGAATCAGAGGACATAAGTTTAAGGTGAGGGGGGAAAGATTTATTAGAAACCTAAAGGGCAATTTTGTCTCACAGAGGGTCGTGGGTGCGTGGAAGAGCTGCCACAGGAGGTAGTTAAGGCAGGTACAATAACAACATTTGGACAGTTACATGGATAGGAAAGGTTTAGAGGGATGTTGTCCAAACGTAGGTAAGTGGGACTAGTGTAGATGGGGCATCTTCGTTGGCATGGACGTGTTGGGCCAAAAGGCCTGTTTCCGTGCTGTATGTAATTATGACTAGGTGATCACCTCCAGCACAGCGATCTGTCCTCCTGATACCGACAGTGGAACGGCAGCTCGCTCACGATTCACGCAGAAGCCATCAGACTCGCCAGGGGTGGTCAGATTCAGTCCCTTCAGGTTGGTGATGTGTGTGTCCCGGTGTGACACCATCCCCTGAACGTGTCTGAACTTTGAGTTTGTGCCTGAAGGGTGAAATGAAGAAGCAGATGTTCACAGAAATGGCAACCCAAAGTGGAAACATCACTGCTGGGCCCACACCAAACAGCCCTGTGGTACGAATACAGGCAAGGTCAGGAAACATCTGTAGGTCTGACTCCGCACTGCTTTTGGCAAAATTGTGGCTGAGTCTTCCTGCTCTGTCCCCACATCCACTGATAACCTCAGGGTCAAATAAATAGATCAATCTCAGCATATATACACCCACAGGCCTCCCAGACCTCCCAAGTCACCCAGAACAACGGCATTTTCTCGGTTCTCCTTTCAACTCACCCAGGAAGTTGTGCAGAGATTTCTGGCTCTGAGGGGTTGTGACAGAATCGCTGGACTTTGTGCTGCTCAGGGAGGTGACGGACGGCGAGGCCAGCGAGCCATTGGAACTTGATGATGATATCTGTCCACTGTGAACCTGGAACTCACACAGCCGCGAGGAGAGATCAGAACTCACAGAATAACAGCCAGTAACCCTCCCCCAGCGGTCCTGAGCAGAATTGGGAATCTGGCTGCACGGTTACATTGCTAGCACTGATGGTTCACACCGTTTCCCCTTCTCTCTTTAACCTCCTCCTCCCTGCCACCCTTTAAATCTCTGCCTACTCCTGTTCGGGCTTCCTGCCTTTCTCGGTTCAAACAGTCCTCTGGATGTTTCTGCTAAAACCACTCCTTCCTGTTTGATGTTCCTTAACACTATTAGTTTATTTGTGTAGAGATACAGCGCAGAAACAGGCCCTTCGGCCCACCGAGTTTTTTTTACATTTTCTAAAATATTTTTTTACATTTATACCAAGCCAATTAACCTACAAACCTGTACGTCTTTGGAGCGTGGGAGGAAACTGAAGATCTCGGAGAAAACCCATGTAGGTCACGGGGAGAACCTACAATACAGACATCTCCATACAGATAAGCACCCGTAGTCAGGATCGAACCCGGATCTCTGGCGCTGCACGGCAGTAGCTCTTAGGCTGCGGTACTGAGTCACCCTGACCAAATAGTTGGTCACCAATTCTATTACCCCTTTGTCATGTGGCAAAGAGTAAATTATTTTTAGATTGTTCCCTTGCTAGCTTAACGTTTAGTTTTAGAGATACAGCATGGAAACAGACCCTTCGGCCCACCGAGTCCATGCCGACCAGTGATCACCCGCACAATGGTTCAATTTTACACACTAGGGACAATTTACAGAAACCAATTAACTTACAAACCTGTACGTCTTTTGAGGAAACCGGAGCACCTGGTTGAAACCCACGCAGTCACAGGGAGAATGTACAAACCCAGAACAGACAGCACCTGTAGACAGGATTAAACCTGGATCTATGTCGCTATTCAGCAGCAACTCTACCTTTGTGCCATTGTGCCGTGCTGTGCTGAAGACATTATATGAATACGCAGGGAGGTGGCGGTTGTAAGGATGTGGCTGATGCACAGGGTTTTTCCAATTAGGTCTAACCGGGGTCTGTACAAGCTCTGGGCTCTCTGGAACACACGGCTTTCTTACACTCACCTGTTCTGGAGCCTCATATACCTGAACATGTAGCCCCCTTGCTCATCCAGACCCTCGCATTGGCTGCCCTGCCTAAACCATACTCAGCCGCTCAGTGTAAGGAGTGTGGATGAGAAGGTAGGATTTCAGAACTAGCATGTCCGGGTGATCGATGACTCGGTGGGCCGAAGGGCCTGTTTCCATGCTATATCATTCAATCAATGAAATGATTCCCGTCGACGGGAACGCTGCTTACTGTGTCTCCAGCTCCCCAAGACTCTTCTTCCTTTTCTCCGCCTCCCTTGGCAGCCTGTGACCTTGGTAGTGTGGCTGTCTCCAGGGTGGGAGGCAGGGCGCCGGAGGTGAAGCCCTGCCTGTTGCCTTTGCCTGGCGCTAGACTTACCCTCGGCACCTACAGGGATAAAAGCAAGAGGTACACCCATCAGGAAGCCCCATAGTCCAACATACCCCAGCGGCACAGGGAAGCAGGCAAGACACTGAGCTGGGCAGAGCCCAGGGAGCAGCACAACTCTCTGGTGTGGGGGAAAAGTGAGACCCCAGGGGAGGGGAAACAGTCTGCAGGGGGGAGTGACCCCAAGGGAAAGGGTGTCTCTGAGGGAAAGGATAAGTCTGAGATACAGGGGGGGGGCGGCGACCTTGAGGAAGAGCCCACGTTCACCAGGGATCCCAGGCGTGGATGGTCCTGAGAGTGATTGACTTACAGCTGTGAGCTCATAGTGACAGCATGTGTCCCTGTGAGAGTGACCAGTGAAACCCAGAGTGAGTGACCAGAGTGAGTGGCCAGAGTGAGAGATCAGAGTGAGACCCAGAGAGGGCCCCAAGAGTGAGAGATCAGAGCGAGTAAGCCAGGGAAATGATCTGTGACCCCAGGTGACAGCCATCACTTGACCCTGGTGAGACTTGCACTGACCTGTTTGTTGGATCCGTTGAACCAGTCCAGTGCAGACATTGCCGGAACTTTTCCCGGAGTGTCTGGGAATAAATCGGCATGGAATTCCTGGAGAGACTGGGAGAACAGAGAAAAGCAAGAATTACAGCAGTGGCGGCTGCTGGAAAAGGAACACGTTTCTTCTGCTGAACAGCTGCTGCCTCTAAGGCCGGTCCTACGTTGATGAATTGTAGGCCAGAGGATCCTATCGAAGGTGGTTACTGATCACTGCTGAGCAGGCACGTGCCGTTTGGGTAGGCAAGACAGGCACTGCCTACCCTGACTAAAATTATAAAATGGTAATTATTAAATATAAATAGTAAAGGCATGGGAGAATAATGCCGACCTAAGAGATCGATCTCTTAGGTATGCATAATTCTCCGTATCTTTCATCCGCAGTACATGTAACAGGCGAAGGTCTGTGCAGCCCACGTGCCGTCGATGCTGCTTCAAGACGTCAATTTCCAGGGGACTGAAGGCAGCTGAAATTCTGCCTTTGCAGTTTTTGCAGTGGAAGTTTCTTGGCAGGTTTTTCAAACATGGATTGCCATTATCTTAAGAGTATCTTAAGAAACAAAGAGAGAAGAATGGAGTTTGTGTACAAATGATGTGGTAAGTAGATTTCTTGGTGCTATATGTTTTTAAATACCGTATTTCCTGGCAATGAAGACGCTATTTTTTACCCAAAAATAAAGCACGAAAATTTACATGTTGTCTTGGAAGCCAAAGTTGGAAGGTTGTTAGCCAAGAAAGATCGACTAGGCTATCCCTCAGTACAGCAACATCAAGAACGATGTTGTTGTACTGTGGGATAGCCAAGTCTATCCCTCATTGCTGGCAGCTGATGGGAAGCGGCAATAAAAGGACAGCGCCGCTGAGGAGGGGAGAGTTCCTTTCACAGCGTGTGGGGAGTCTGGCCCGGGGTATAACTGCGGGGAGGGCAGGAGCGTTGAGAAGGAGGGGGTCGGGGATCATGCCAGCAACTCACTTGCCGCGACGCTCCGGGCGCAGAGTCACCGCATTGTGGCCGGGGGAGAGAAGTAGCTCGGGTGCCTGCAAGCGGCTGCCAGGACCACCTCAGCTCCTTCTGCTGGCCCCCGCTCACATCTGGCAGTGCTCTCCGTCTGAAAACCTTTCTCCTGCCGCTCGCCGGCCTCACTCATGTCAGTCGCTTCCCTCAAATCCTTAAATTCCGACAGCGTGATCAAGGGACCAATTGAGGTTACTCGGCTGTCGGAATTTAAGGAGTTGCGGGAAGCGGCTGACAAGAGCGAAGTTGGTGAGCGGCAGATGAGAGATGTTCAGACGGAGAGCACTGCCAGAGGTGAGCGGGCCGGCAGAAGGCGCTGAGGTGGCGTCCAGTTCCGCTGTCCGGCCCCGAGGCCGCTCTCAGCCACCAGAGCTGCTTCCCGTCCCGGCCACAATGCGGTGGCTCCGCGCCCGGAGTGCCGTGACAGCGGTGAGTGAGTTACTGGCATGATCCCCGACCCCCTCCTTCTCAATGCACCTGCCCTTCCCGCAACTTTACCCCTGGAGACTTTGCGCCCCACCCAAAGTTTCCGTGCGGTTCCCGGAAGTTGCAGGTGGTTGCTGGAGGTTGCAGGTAGTGGAAGCAGGTAGGGAGACTGACAAAAACCTCCGGGAACCACACGGAAACCTTGGGTGGGGCGCAAAGTCTCCAGAGGTTTCCCAAGTGGGACAGGGGCATTAGGCAATGAAACACAATTAGCTAATTAAAATTGTTTGGGGGAATGGGATGAAGTGGAAGTGGACGATAGGAGGAGAAAATGTCACTGGGTCTGAGATGGTGTCCACATGGAGGACGTTAGGATATTTAAAGGCAGTGGGGTCTGCCTCTGCTGGCTGACGAGCGGCGGTATGCTGGACCAGGGAGGGAGTTACCTTGCGCGGCACTCTGTAGCTGATGGGCACAATGGAATTCTCAGTCAGCTGAAGCAGGCGGACGACTTCACACGACATCACGTCCAGGGCGAGTTTGGGCACTGTTGCAACACCTTTGGACTTCACCTCTGTCAGACACTGGCCCACTGTGGAGGGCACACAAACACTTACATCTAGAGTGAGTATACCCCCCCCCCCCACATCCCCAATCCCCATGCCTCAAATCTTCAGCACCACCCTCAAGGTTCCGCTGCTCCACTCCACACGAACCAGGCTCGGGCGAGCATGGGGAGTTCACACTATCTGTCTGGACAACATGTAAACAAAGGTCTTCACCGTACTCTGTACATGTGACCATAATAAATCTAAACCATCATTCATCAGGATCTTCCACCTCAGCTTCACCCCACCTCTCTCTTTTCCCACAATATCCCAAAGCCTATCAACCCAATGTGTTTGTGTGTCTGTGTCAGCTGGGCAACACTCTCCTTGCATCCACTCTGCAAGAGGTTTGTAAGTTTCAAGATGGTCTCTTCTTGTAAACTCTGGAGAACACGGGTCCAGTCTACTCTTCAGTGCACTCCCTCTAGGCAAGTACATCCTGTCTCAGGTAAGGAGACTAAAGCTGCATACAGTACTCCAGGTGCAGAACAGTACAGTACAGGAACAGGCCCTTCAACCCACAATGTCCGTGCCGAACATGATGCCAAGATAAATTAATCTCCTCTGCCTGCAAGTGATTCATATCACTCTATGCATCTATATAAAAGCTTCTTAAATGCCACTATCATATTTGCCTCCTGCATACCCACTGGCAGCGCGTTCAAGGTACCCACAACTCCTGTATAAAGCAAACTTGCCCCGCACATCTCCTTTAAACTTTTTTTAAGCTTTTCTCAGTGATTTTGTCCACAATAACACCCAGGCCCATGCACAAAATGTACCCTGCTTTGTTATGTTGTGAACCAAAGTTGTGAAAGCAGTGACAGGATCGGTCAAAGTCAGCATGGATTTATGAAGGGGAAATCGTGCTTGACTAATCTTTTGGAATTTTTTGAGGATTTAACAAGTAGAATGGATAAGGGAGAGCCAGTGGATGTGGTGTATCTGGACTTTCAAAAAGCCGTTGACAAGGTCCCACACAGAGAATAGTGTGCAAAATTAGAGCATTGTATTGGGGGGTAGGGCATTGACATGGATAGAGAACTGGTTGGCAGACAGGAAGCAAAGAGTAGGAATTAACAGGTCCTTTTCAGAATAGCAGGCAGTGACTAGTGGGGTGCTGCAAGGCTCAGTGCTGGGACCCCAGTTATTTACAATATACATTAACGATTTAGACGAGGGAATTAAATGTAATATCTCCAAGTTTGCGGATGACACAAAGCTGGGTGGCAGTGTGAGCTGCGAGGAGGATGCTATGAGGCTGCAGGGTGACTTGGATAGGTTGGGTGAGTGGGCAGAAGCATGGCAGATGCAGTATAATGTGGATAAATGTGAGGTTATCCACTTTGGTGGCAAGAACAGGAAGGCAGATTATTATCTGAATGGTATCAGATTAGGAAAAGGGGAGGTGCAACGAGATCTGGGTGTGCCTGTCCATCAGTCACTGAAAGTAAGCATGCAGGTACAGCAGGAAGTGAAGAAAGCTAATGAAGTTGGCCTTCATTGTGAGAGGATTTGAGTTTAGGAGCAAGCGGGTCCTACTGCAGTTTTACAGGGCCCTGGTGAGACCGCACCTGGAGTATTGTGTGCAATTTTGGTCTCCTAATTTGAGGAAGGGCATTATTGCTATTGAGGGAGTGCAACGTAGGTTCACGTAGGTTCACCAGGTTAATTCCCGGGATGACGGGACTGACATATGATGAAAGAATGGGTTGACTGGGCTTGTATTCACTGGAATGTAGAAGGATGAGAGGTGATCTTATAGAAACATATAACATTCTTAAAGGATTGAACAGGCTAGATGGAGGAAAATGTTCCCGATGTTGGGGGAGTCCAGAACCATGGGTCACTGTTTAAGAATAAGGGGTAGGCCATTTAGGCTTGAGATGAGGAAAAGCTTTTCCACCCAGAGAGTTGTGAATCTGTGGAATTCTCCGCCACAGTAGGCAGTGGAAGCCAATTCACTGGATGATTTCAAGAGAGAGTTAGATTTAGCTCTTAGGGCTAAAGGAATCTAGGGATATGGGGGAAAAGCAGGAACGGGGTACAGATTTTAGATGATCAGCCATGATCATATTGAATGGCGGTGCTGGCTCGAAGGGCCGAATGACCTACTCCCGCACCTATGTTCTATGTTTCTATGACTGCAATTTTCCGCATTGTACATTCTCCACTTCCATGATGTTGCTCACTCATTCAGCGGCTTTATATCCCACTGACTCCTTTGCATCAGCTTCACTCACATCAGCAAACCTGGCCCCTTCAGACTAAAGGTTTGTGTAGGAGGTGAACAACTGGGTCCCAGGCACTGATCCTCAGGTTCCCTTTGTTGCAGCCAGCCTGAGGGAATTGTTTTACTCCCACTCTGCTGGAGCTGAATCTCTTGGTGGGACTGAACCTCACCTTGTGTTAGTGAAGTGTCGGTTGTGGACACTTCAAAACATCGCAGAACATTGTCACCCTGCGGGGAAGGAGAGAAATCATCAGGTTCAGCTCAGACACGTGCACACACACACACAGATGCATATGTATACAAACACAGACGCACACGCGTACAAACACACAGATACATACACATACAAACATAGACGGGTACAAACACAGATACACATACATACGCAGACACACATATACATACACCTAGTTACACTTACATACCCAGATGCATGCAGACGTAGATGCGCAAACACACAGGCACATACACACAGATTCACGCGCACACGGATACACCCATACATAGACACAGATGCTCTAAGCACACGGACTAGCACACACAGATAGGCATGCACACATGCGATCATGCACACACATGTAGATCCATGCGCACATACAAAGATATACACAGAAATGCCCACACTCACAGATGCCCCTACACACACACACAAATACACACACAGCACAACTGTCATCTCTATTTGCCCTGCAGTGAAGAGCTCCCAGACCTAGATCCTCTGGTTCCTGACGCTTCCAAGCTCCCCCTGCTGTTCACAGGCAGTAGGACAAGCTGTGCCGGTGTGACTGTGGCTGGGGTTCAGTGCTCATTCCAAAGCTTTAGCATCAAACCTCTGTCAGAGTCCCATGCGGTACAGGCCTTCATGAATGGCCCGTCTAACAGGGAGGCCAGACTCAGCCGGTGAACGACGGGCCATTCATGAAGGTCTGTACCGCACAGGACTGTGACAGAGGTTTGGTGCTCAAGCTTTGGGCTGGGCTTTGAATCCATGACCTTGTGTTGGAAACGGGAGATCTAGCCCCACGGTCACGCTGAGCAGTTTAATTTGTGCGTCTGTAATCTGCATTCTGGATATTGACAATTTCCACCAATTCCCACACCTCCATCATCTGAACTTAGGGTGTGGAGCGACTGGGACGTTACAGTTAATATGGAAACCTGGCTAAGGGAAGGACAGGTCTTGCAGCTTAATGCTCAGGGTCCGGGTGTTACAGGTGAGACAGAGATGGGATAAGAGAGGAGGGAGACTTTTATTGATTAAGAACACCATCACTGCAGTAGTCCTAACATTATTGATGGTTCATCCAGTGAAACTATATGGGGAAGCTGAGAAAGGGATGATCATCTAGTTGGGAATGTACTGTAGGCCCCCAAATAGTTAATGAGAATTAGAGAACAAATATGCCGGGAGATTGCAAGCAGCTATAAGACTAATAGGGTTGTTGTGGTGCGGGATTTTACTGTCATACTGCATTCCAGACATTATCCATTCCCACCTATTTCCACACCTCTGTCATCTCTCCTCCTGTGTCACAAGTGAAAACCCCTGCTAAAACATTCACTCCATCCAGACCTGCCTCGCCCAGGGCCGGAGGGATCTGCTTCACAGAGCACTGCATGGGTTTGGAGTTTGTATCTATGTGAGAAAGTGAGTGAGTAAATTAAGATCAGATCATCACTGCTCACCTTTCCGGCCAGGATCAGCAACCCGGAGTCAACGTCGTACAGTGGGATGAGTGAGCTGGTGAAAGGGAAACACAGCACATCAGGACACTGTCCACAGTGGGAGCAAAGACCCAAAGAAAGACCCACCCGCTGCGCAAATCACCATGGGCTGGGTCTCAGTCAGAGATCACCAGCCGGTGGCAGAAGGAGATTAGAGGCCCCTTGTATCCACATCAGCTCGTCCACTCCCCAGTCAGATCCTTTTGTAAATTCCTCTCTGATTTATATAAACGGGGCACTAAATTCTGGTGTGCTCACACCTAGGAACAAAGGAGACTACAGAGGTGCGGCACAGCTGGCAGAGCCACTGCCTCACGTTTGCACGTTCTACCTGTGACCGCATGGGTTTCCTCCAGGTGCTCTAATTTCCTCCCACATCCCAAAGAAATGCAGGTTTGTAGGGCATGGAAAAGAAAGTGGGATAACATAGAACTAGTGTGAATGGGTGATCGATGGTTGCTGTGGACTCAGTGAGCCAAAGGTGCTGTTCCCATGCTGCACCTCTAAACTAAACTGCCTGATCCATCACAGGTACTTACCATCGAAGGAATCTACAGGAAGTACTGCCTCAAAAAAAACAGCCAATGTTATCAAAGACCCACAGTACCCTGGCCATGCTCTCATCTCACTGCTACCATTGGAGAGAAGGTACAGGAGCCAGAAAAGCGTCACCACCAGGTTCAAGAATAACTTCTTCCCTGCAACTACCAGCCCTAACCTTCTCAACACTAACCTCGGCAACTATGATCTTATATAGACTGTATCTTTGGTTGCACTAAGACTTCAGTTTTGCATTGTAATGGTTATCTCGATGAGCATTGACGGAGGACAGGAAATGGGATGAGTTTAACGGGAGCGTGGGAAATGGGGCCCCAGCGAGCTTAAGGGAGTGCAGGGAATGGGGCGAGTTTAATGTGAGTGTGGGAAGCAGAACCTGTGGAGCCAGATACTGAACTATCACGATCTGTGAGTAATTTAATAGTGGATTACTGGAGTTTTAATGCAGAGATGAACTTTGTCACTGGGACTGTGTCCCAATCACAATATAGTCATACTACCGCATTGGATGAGGATACCAGCAGTATAAACTGATCACAGTCAGAGGCAAAACACTGCAGCTTTTAGCTAGAGTGAGTGCGGGGAACCAAGGCCGCTTGCTGAGGGCTTTAGATTAAAAGGACATCTCCTGTTACATCAGCGAGCGTGGCTCAGGCTGGTTTTCACAGAACACCACAATGCGTTGTAAAGAGTGCAGCCAGGGCTAGGGCAGACTCGCCCCGTCTGCAATAACTCTCACTGCCACCAGGGGGTGGTTTGGTAACAGGGTACAGCAGCTACACACACACACACAACCACACTGGCCCAGGCCATTTGGCCCATCGTGTTCATCCTATCTCTGCCAGAGTAGCTGGTTTACACAGATCAGGAGGTGCACAGTGAAAGAGGCTTTGGAGAGGATACAGGGGAGTTTCACCAGAATTGGGGGGGAATCAGCTAGAACGAGAAGTTGAGCAAACTTGGATTGTTTTTCCTGGAACAACAGAGGCTGAGGGAAGGCCAGACTGAAGTATATAAAATTATGAGAGAAAGAACCTTTTTCTCAGGGGGCAATATCAAGGACTAAAGGGCATAGCTATGAGGTGAGAAAGGCAAAGTTTAAAAGAGATGTGCTGGGCAAGATTTTTTTTTTACACAGAGCGGTGGGTGCCTGGAACGTGCTGGTGGAGACAGATACAATCATGGTATTTAAGAGACTTTTAGATGGGCACATGGATATGCAGGGAATTGAGTGATATGGATCACGTACAGACAGAGGAGATTAGTTTAACCTGGCATCACGTTGAGCATGGACATGGGCCGAATGGCTTGTTCCTGTGCTGTTCTATGTTGATACAAGGGACTGCAAATGCAAAAACAAAGGAGCAGTAGTGCTGGAGTACCTCAGCAGGTAAGGCAGCATCTCTGGAGAAAATGAATGGGATGGCGTATCAGATCTGAGGAAGGGTTCCAAACTGAAACTCTGCCTGTCCATGTTCTCCAGAGATGCTGCATGGCCGCTGAGTCACTCCAGAACTTTGTGTCTTTTTATACTGTTCTATGTTCTACATCAGATACTGGTAATTGGAGCTGTGGGAGCTGTGCGTTGTGTGTGAATGCAAGGCAAGGGGGGCTGTGGGAGCTGAGTGTTGCGTGTTGTGTGTGAGAGCAAAGCGGGGCTGTGGGAGTTGTGTTATGTGTGAGCGCGGGGCAGAGAGAGGGGGTAGCTGTGTTGTGTGTGAGTGTTGTGTCTTGGGTGGGAGTGCAGGGCAGAGGGGCTGTGGAAGCTGTGTTATGTTGAACGCAGAGGGGGGTAGGAGGGGAAGCTGTGAGGTCCTACGCTGGATGTCCCTCTACACTGTTTCTGATGCTTATTCTCAGCTGTGTCACTGTCCAGTGTCGGAGCTCCTTGCTCCTCACACATGTAGTCCTGCACAGTCACGCAGGCTGCAGCCTTACATTCTCTCCCTCCCCTCCTCCCCGCACAAACCAACAGTTCCCACACAACTTATTTACATACTGAGCCTGTATTCTTCCCACACTGACAGCCACACACGGACCTGGCAACGTCCCAGGCAGAGGCTCAACCCGAACAAATGTCAGCCTCTGCTCTGCACGCCCCCTCTCCCAGCCTCAGTGCGGGTACGAGGCAGCCGAGGCTTCAGAGTAGGCCCGGCCCCCAGGGAGTGAACCTCAACACTGGTCAGTATCGCTGCCTTAGAGCCGCGCATGTCGGGCAAGAATGCAGAGATTAACACAGCAACGTGGGAGAGCTGATCCCATCTCCCACAGAAAGGACAGACCCAGGGGGTGGGTGGGAGCTCTCTGTACATCAGTGTCCTTGAGGTGCTGCAAATGCCCAAGCAGAACCTGACTTTCCAAAGTGCATTACCTCACACATGTCTACATTAGATTCCAACTGCCACTGTCCAACTGATCCATATCCCAATATATCCTGACAACCTTCTTCATGATCTACGACTCCTCCATTCTCTATGACATCTAAAAACACTGATCAGATCACCTGCATTCTTACTCCAAGTAATTTATAGATATAAGCCACAGTGAAGGTCCCAGCACTGATCCTTGCGGCACTGCATGAACTGATTGACTGAAAGATACAGCAGGGAATCAGACCCTTTGGCCCACGCTGACCATCAATCACCCATCAGATTAGGCCTTTGTTATCCCACTTTCTCATCCACTCCCTACATAGTAGGGACAATTAACCTACAAACCCGCACATCTTTGGGATGTGGGAGGAAACCCATGCGGTCACAACGAGAACGTGCAAATTCCACACAGACGGCACCCTAGGTCAGGATCAAACCCAGGTCTCTGGCGGTGTGAGGCAGCAGCTCTACCTGCTGTGCCACCCTGCTGAGTCTGAAGAAGGGTTTCGGCCCGAAACGTCGCCTATTTCCTTCGCTCCATAGATGCTGCTGCACCCGCTGAGTTCCTCCAGCAATTTTGTGTACCTTCGAGGTTCTCTCACTGTTTGGCTTTGAATGGGCCTGTGTTAGTGTCTGTGAGGCCTGGGAGTCTGAGCCGCATAGACTAACAGAACGAGTCCCAGTTCCACATCAGCAGCGGAGAAACCCTCACCCTGGCAGCGCTGACGTCAGTGTGTTTTCGTCCAGCTGGCCTGGAGGTTTTGGCACCAGCGGCCTGTCCTAGGGGCTGTTTTGATGATCAGTGCCAGAAACTACTTATAATTAACAATAAAAGGAGCTTTGTAAAGTCCTTGAGAATTTTAATTTGCACTTTTGGTACAAATAAATGCCGTGGGCTGGGAACAGAGGGACTGTCAGATGCGGTGCCAGATAATCTCTCCCGAGTGCGTGTGCAGGGTGGAGCCTCAGCCTGTTGCTATCAGCTGTAGCATGGGATGCCCAGAGCCCACGCCCTGGAACCTCGGGACCCACCGGCCACACCACCACCGGCCACACCACCGCCGGCCCGGAACGGCAATCTGCACCCACCCGCGGTGAAACAGCAGCCGGCCATTCAGCCCTTCAATCCCCTGCCACTACAACATTGGGCATGTACAATAACAACATTTCTGAGACATTTGGACAGGTGCATGGATAAGAAAGGTTTAAAGGGCTATGGACCAAACGAGGGTAATTGGGACTAGCTTAGATGGGGTATATTGGTCGGTATTGGCAAGTTGGGATGAGGGGCCTGTTTCCATGCTGTATGGTGATATTTGGGATGACAGATGGCACAATGGGCTAAGTGTTCGGCTGGCAACCGGAAGGTAGCCGGTTCGAATCCCGCTTGGAGTGCATACTGTCGTTGTGTCCTTGGGCAAGACACTTCACCCACCTTTGCCTGTGTGTGAATGTGTGTGAATGTGTGTGAGTGATTGGTGGTGGTCGGAGGGGCCGTAGGCGCAGATTGGCAGCCACGCTTCCGTCAGTCTGCCCCAGGGCAGCTGTGGCTACAGAAGTAGCTTACCACCACCGAGTGTGACTGAGGAGTGAATGAATAATGCGATGTAAAGCGCCTTGAGTATTAGAAAGGCGCTATATAAATCCCATCCATTATTATTATTATTGATGATGACAATCATTCTGAGACTGGGCCCACTGGGTCCTCGCTGTCAGCTGGACAACACTCTCCTTCAATCCACCATGCTAGATGTTTGTAAATTTGGGCCTAGAAAGGCCTGGATGGAGTGGATGTGCAGAGGATATTTCCACTCTTGGGAGAATCTAGGATCAGAGGGTACAGCTTCAAAAGGATGTACCTTTAGAAAGGAAATGAGGAGGAATTTCTCCAGCCTGAGTGTGGTGAATCTGTGAAATTCATTGCCGCTGACGGCAGTGGAGACCAAGTCGTGGAATATTTTCAAAATAGAGATTGATAGGTTCTTGATTAGTAAGGGTGTCAAAGATTACCGGGAGAAGACAGGAGAATGGGGTTGAGAAAGAAAATTAGATCAACTATGAAATTCAGGGGGGGGGGGGGGGAGGGGGGACACGCCCCCCTACTTTGAGAGGTGGCCTTGGTTAAATAGCCTCTGTAAATTGCCCCCAGTGTGCAGGGAGTGGATGAGAAAGTGGGATAACAGAACTAGGTTGAATGGGCGATCGATAGGCGGCATGGACTCAGTAGGCCGAAGGGCCTGTTTCTATGCTGTATCTCTGAAATAAATTAATTTATTTGTTGAGAAAACAGGATGGTGGAGCTGGAGGAGTTAGCTGGCTGCTCTCCAGAGATCAGTGGGGAGGGAGAGGGCGCTTGATAGTTTTTCAACAGCAAGCCATGGATCAGTGTTGTTGCAGATTCAGAGAGTCACCGAACAGCCCAGCGCAGGAGGCCACTCAACTGCCCGACACACCCTGTCAGGCCCACTCCTGCCTCCCCCAGATCTGTGAATACTTTTCTGTCAAGGCGATACTGAACGGGTTCCCTGTTGACTACCATGTCCTGGTCTCCTTCCACTCGACCACAAAGCTGCACTACAATTGTTGCATGCTCCCTATATATCCTCCCTGTATGTACGTCGGCGAGACTAAGTGTAGACTTGCCAAACACTTGAGCTTGGTCCGCCAACGCCTGCTGGATCTCCCGGTTGTTAACCATTTTAACTCCTCCACCCATTCCCAAACTGATCTTTCTGACCTGTGCCTCCTTCCTTTGCCAGGGTGAGGCCACACACAAACTGGAGGAACAGCACCTCAAACACACACAAACTGGAGGAACAGCACCTCAAATCGGGTAGCTTACAATCCAATGGTATGAATGTTAATTATTCCAATTTGAAATTATACTACCAACCCCAACGTCTCTCTTTCCCGTGCCACCACTTCCCATTGAGCTCCCATTTTTCCCACCAGTCACCCACTCCGTCCACCTCCTCCCTAGCCTCATCTCCCATCCCTGAGTCTCTCATTCCCTTTTAATCCACCCTCTTTTCCCTCCCCTTGTCCCCTTCTACCTAACCCCCTCCCTCCACTTTTACATTTTACCCCTCCTCTCCTCTCCTTATCTGAGACCCTTTTGCCTCCTTTTTATTTCTAGCCTTTGTAACTTACTCCACCAACTGTCAATTCCCCCTCCCCTTCACCTGTATCCATCTATCACTTGCCAGGCTTTGCCCTGCACCCACCTCTCTTTTCCAGCTTTCTCCAGCCCTACTCCTTCAGTCTGATGGGTCCTGACCCGAAACGTCACCTGTCCATTCCCTCTACAGATGCTGCCTGACCCACTGAGTTGTTCCAGCACTGGGTGTTTTGCTCACTAATTGTCTCGTCAGCTTTGTAGATCATCACTAGAAACATGAACAAAGACTTTAAACATTAGAGATGTAGCGTGGAAGCAGGCCCTTCGGCCCACCGAGTCCACGCTGACCAGCGATCACCTCGTACACGTTACACTATCCTACACACTAGGGCCAATTTACAATTTTTACCAAAACATTGAACCTACAAACCTGTACATCTTTGGAATGTGGGAGGAAACCGGAGCACCAGGAGAAAACGCATGCAGACACAGGGAGAACGTACAGACTCCGTACAGACAGCGCCCGTAGTCAGGATTGAACCCGGGTCTCTGTAAAACTGCAGCTACCACTGCGCCACCAAAGTAAGTTGTTCATTGTTCCGTTGTTGGTATAAATGACAATTAAATCCTCTTGCTTGACTCTAGGCTCGAGCAGGGTTTGACCACCCTGTGGCGATCTGCCTGTCCTCAACCTCAAACCTCAAACGTTTGTGTTCAGCAAAGGCCTTGGATAAAGGCTCTTTTATTCTTAACACAAACCTACACTGCTGCTGCCAGCTCTTCCTCCTACACTGCACGGTCGTCAGGGTGAGAGGTGGGCTATGTGGGCTGGAACTGTTCTGGCATCTTTATATTCTGTATTAACGTCAGTCAGACTTCAGCTCCTACCCGGCAAAGCCAATCCCTTTGACCTGCACACACAGCCTCCTTCTACACTCACCACCAACTACTCCAGTCCTACATAAAAGCACGAGTCACTGAGTCATATAGCACAACTTGTTCATGCAAACCAGATCCCATCTACGCTAGTCCCAATTGCCTGGATAGAGTGGATGTGGAAAGGATGTTTCCACTAGTGGGAGGTCTAGGATCAGAGCCCATAGCCTCAGAATAAAAGTACATACCTTTAGAAAGGATATGGGGAGGAATTTCTCTAGTCAGAATGTGGTGAATCTGTGGAATTCATTGCCAGACGGCTGTGGAGGCCAAGTCAATGGATATTTTTAAGGTGAAGTTTGGCAGATTCTTGATTAGTAAGGGTGTCAGGGGTTTAGGAGAGAAGGCAGGAAAATGGGATTGAGAGGAAAAGATAGACCAGTCATGATTGAATGGCGGAGTAGACTTGATCGGTCGAATGGCCTAATTTTGCTCCTATAACTTATGCCGATTGATGGTCGGCCCGGACTGGGTGGGCCAAAGGACCTTTTTCCATGCTGTATCTTTCAATCAATCTGTGCTTCCACAGCACCGATACCTGTGTGAGGGGTGGAATCTAAACAAACTGGATCACTCAGTCTGGGCAGTGCTCATGAGGAAATAATGTTGGCTGCAAATGTCTGACTCAAAACCAGAAGACACAGCTTTAAGGTGAAAGAGAAGAGATTTAATAGGAACCGGAGGGTCTCCTTTTTCACACAGAGGGTGTGGGTGTATGGAACAAGCTGCCAGAGGAGGTAGTTGAGGCAGAAACTATAACAACATTTAAAAGATATTTGGTCAGGTAGAAAGGTTTAGAGGGATGTGGGATAAACACAGTTGTGTCCAATAATTAACTGAATGAAATATGCAACATGGAAAAACCAGTTTCACATCCACTCTCTGCACACTAGGAACATTTTACAAAGGCCAATTAACCTACAAACCCGCACGTCTTTGGGATGTGGGAGGAAACTGCAGCACCTGGAGGAAACAAACGTACAAACTCCACACAGAAAGACAGCACCCGAGGTGAGGATCAAACCCAGGTCTCTGGAGCTGTGAGGCATTGGCTCTTCCCGCGGCACCACTGTGTTACCTACAACCAGCAACATTTTATACTCAGTTATTTGAGAGAACAGTCTGACTGCTGTGTACTGTCCAAGGAAGCCGGATGCTTGGACAATTCATTTGAAAGAGTGTGGGGTGGGAGAGGCAGGAAAAAAAAGTTACCAGGCACAAATGATACGGTGGACCAAGTGAATCTCACGGATTTAATGGACACAAGAAACTGCAGATACAAAGTGCTGGAGTAACTCAGTGGGTCAGTCAGCATCTCTGGAGAACACGGTCTCGTTGAGTTACTCCAGCGCTTTGATTCTTTTTTTGTCTCCAAAGGAACTGCAGATGCTGGAATCTTGAGCAATGCACACAGTGCTGGAGTAACTTGAAACTAAAGAAGGGTCCCAATATGAAACGACGCATATCCATGTTCTCCAGAGATGCTGCCTGACCCTCTGAGTTACTGAGTCTTTAGCCCAAATGGATCTGTTGGGAGCAAGTGCATGGTACGATGTGTGACTTATGACCACCGCTGCTGTCAAATACAGTGTGTCTGTCGGCAGGGTTAATGCTCTATATTATCACATCATAATGGAATGTTCAAATAAGGGGAATAAGACAGCCCACGGAATATTTCCTTATATCTGTAACGGCAGACATCTACAGCTTTGCCAGCTAGCATGGGAAGGGTTAACTACGCGGGCTGGAGCTGGAGGGAGGGAGGGGCGATGCTGCTCCCTCCCACTCTGGCAGAGGGCAGCCCCGACTGCATTCATTACTGCTGCTGTGCCGGATCGCAACCCTGTGGTACAGGGAGCCCGCAATGCTGTCTCCCGCTCTGTGACCCTGGACTGAGAGCTTCGCATCCACTCCGCACACAGACTCCCTCTGGCCTGAGGGGTGACCGTACACTCCACACCTCGGGACAACATGCCAGCCTTCCCTCACTCCGCCCGGCCGACAAGGTAAGATCACCGTGTCTTCTTTCATCCAGCCCCAGCACTCTCTACTTCTCTCCCTTCTCCCCACCACTCTCTTTCCGAGCCCAGGTCAATGAATTGAAACTCAATCTCTTGACTGAGTAGCAGGAATGCGGGGCTTGCTGCGATTTTCCCCTCAGCTGAGTTAGAAAGTCTCTAGTCTCTCCGTCAGTTTTACTCTGACAATCCCGCCTCCCCCTCTCCCACAACACCGCGGCAGCTAATGGTGCTCCTAATCGCAAGCATCTGACGGCGCAGAACAAACTCCGTTCAAAGCCCTTGGGCAGAATTTAATAACACATGAGACGAAAATAATTTCAGGCTTCAACTGATGGAGCGCAGGTCCCAATGTGCGACACAGTGTACACGGGTCAGTGTGTGAGAGTGTACACGGGTCAGTGTAGGATACCGAGTGTACACGGGTCAGTTTGTGACAGTGTACACGGGTCAGTGTGTGACACACAGTATACACGGGTCAGTGTGTGACACAGTGTACACGGGTCAGTGTGTGACACAGTGTACACGGGTCAGTGTGTGACAGTGTACACAGGTCAGTGTGTGACACACAGTGTACACGGGTCAGTGTGTGACACACAGTGTACACGGGTCAGTGTGTGACACAGTGTACACGGGTCAGTGTGTGACACAGTGTACACGGGTCAGTGTGTGACACACAGTGTACACGGGTCAGTGTGTGACACAGTGTACACGGGTCAGTGTGTGAGTGTACACAGGTCAGTGTAGGATACACAGTGTACACGGGTCAGTGTGTGACACACAGTGTACACGGGTCAGCGTGTGACACACAGTGTACACGGGTCAGCGTGTGACACACAGTGTACACGGGTCAGCGTGTGACACACAGTGTACACGGGTCAGTGTGTGACACACAGTGTACACGGGTCAGCGTGTGACACACAGTGTACACGGGTCAGCGTGTGACACACAGTGTACACGGGTCAGCGTGTGACACAGTGTACACGGGTCAGCGTGTGACACAGTGTACACGGGTCAGCGTGTGACAGTGTACACGGGTCAGCGTGTGACAGTGTACACGGGTCAGCGTGTGACAGTGTACACGGGTCAGCGTGTGAGTGTACACGGGTCAGCGTGTGACAGTGTACACGGGTCAGCGTGTGACACACAGTGTACACGGGTCAGCGTGTGACAGTGTACACGGGTCAGCGTGTGACAGTGTACACGGGTCAGCGTGTGACAGTGTACACGGGTCAGCGTGTGACAGTGTACACGGGTCAGCGTGTGACACACAGTGTACACGGGTCAGGGTGTGACACACAGTGTACACGGGTCAGCGTGTGACACACAGTGTACACGGGTCAGCGTGTGACACACAGTGTACACGGGTCAGCGTGTGACACACAGTGTACACGGGTCAGCGTGTGACACAGTGTACACGGGTCAGCGTGTGACACACAGTGTACACGGGTCAGCGTGTGACACACAGTGTACACGGGTCAGCGTGTGACACAGTGTACACGGGTCAGTGTGTGACACACAGTGTACACGGGTCAGTGTGTGACACAGTGTACACGGGTCAGTGTGTGACAGTGTACACGGGTCAGTGTGTGAGTGTACACGGGTCAGCGTGTGAGTGTACACGGGTCAGCGTGTGAGTGTACACGGGTCAGCGTGGGACACAGTGTACACGGGTCAGCGTGGGACACAGTGTACACGGTTCAGCGTAGGATACACAGTGTACACGGGTCAGCGTAGGATACACAGTGTACACAGGTCAGTGTGTGACAGTGTACACGGGTCAGCGTAGGACAGTATACACGGGTCAGCGTAGGATACACAGTGTACACGGGTCAGTGTGTGACAGTGTACACGGGTCAGCGTAGGACACAGTGTACACGGGTCAGCGTAGGATACACAGTGTACACGGGTCAGCGTAGAATACACAGTGTACACAGGTCAGCGTAGGATACACAGTGTACACAGGTCAGTGTGTGACAGACTACACGGGTCAGTGTGGGAGTACACAGGTATGGACAGTGTTTACACTTACCGGCCTGGGTTTATGCCTGTGCAACTGGGCAGGCGTGATCACTGGATGTCCAGAGGTAGCTGCCTTATTCATCGGGAGGGCACTCGGATTTGTGCATGGAGTTTGTGTTTATTCCGCAGTCAAAAAATTAAAGTAGAGATAGTGAAGGAACTGGATGATCTAGAATTACCACCTGCGCTGCTGTGAGTCATTCTATTGAGACGGGGCGATTCTGCTGGCCAGTCACAGCACTCCCTCACTGTATAAGGAGCAACGACACACACAAACACACACCCTTGCCGCAACAAAGCCCACAGTGGAAGGGGAGAGATCTTTGTAATTACGCCTCAGAAAACATCCATTAATCTGCTACAGGGAACCTGAGGAAATGATGGTTATGAGAGTGAAGAGATAAGACTTTTGCCTTCCATCACAGTGAGGATGTGTTGGAGATTCACTGTGATGGATGTTTGTGTAAATTGTGTTAAGTGTGGGTCTTGTTTTTTTTTTGTAATGTTAACACTGTAGAAATGCAATTTCGTTCAGACAATAAATTACATTCTATTCTATTCTATTCTATTCTAATATGCACCGTCGCAGAGGCCCTGCGCCCACACATAGGGCAGTGACCCCCTCCCACCCCCATGTGCCCACACACAGGGCAGTGAGTGACCCAGGTGTGGGGCTATGCTATGGTGTAGCCCAGAGCTGCAGCCTGTCAGCAGCGGAGGCCAGTTTTGGAATGGGGAAGGTAAACAAGCCCCCAATGACAGGCATTTAATTAAAAAGTGCAGAGCTCGACGGGAACTTCTCTCCCTGGAGGCTTGGGTGCATTTGGTGTGTGGCTGTAACCCAGGAGTGACCCGCGCAAAGGTCAGGCTGCCTTTGACCAGCATTGCCTGAGGGAAGAATGTCATATCAGAGGGAAACCTGGCTGCTGCCGTGATTCCGGTCTGGCAGCGAGACACACTCCCTCTCCCAGAACAGGACCAGCAGACAGCAGCTCCCAGTCCCAGCACAGGACCAGCAGACAGCAGCTCCCAGTCCCAGCACAGGACCAGCAGACCCAGCTCCCAGTCCCAGCACAGGACCAGCAGACAGCAGCTCCCAGTCCCAGCACAGGACCAGCAGACCCAGCTCCCAGGACCCGCACAGGACCAGCAGACAGCAGCTCCCAGTCCCAGCACAGGACCAGCAGACCCAGCTCCCAGTCCCAGCACAGGACCAGCAGACAGCAGCTCCCAGTCCCAGCACAGGACCAGCAGACAGCAGCTCCCAGTCCCAGCACAGGACCAGCAGACAGCAGCTCCCAGTCCCAGCACAGGACCAGCAGACCCAGCTCCCAGGACCAGCAGACAGCAGCTCCCAGTCCCAGCACAGGACCAGCAGACAGCAGCTCCCAGTCCCAGCACAGGACCAGCAGACAGCAGCTCCCAGTCCCAGCACAGGACCAGCAGACCCAGCTCCCAGGACCAGCAGACAGCAGCTCCCAGTCCCAGCACAGGACCAGCAGACAGCAGCTCCCAGTCCCAGCACAGGACCAGCAGACAGCAGCTCCCAGTCCCAGCACAGGACCAGCAGACCCAGCTCCACCTCCCCAGTGCACCGCTGCTGAGTGTATCTCCGCTGTCTGCCCCAACCCCTCTCTGTCACCCAATCACCCCTCTCCCTCCTAGCTGTGAATGTACTTCCACTGATAAACAAATGCACAAAGTGCTGGAGTAACAGCGGGACAGGTAGCAAGCACCTCTGGAAGACGTGGATAGGCAACATTTCGGGTCGGGACCCTAATCCATGCTCTTGTGTGCCTATTTTTTCTGCAGTTTGTTTGTGTCTACATATTCCCACTGATGTCATTCCCCCTCCCTCACACTGTCACTTCACTGTCACTCTCTGCCCCGGACACCTTCATTAAACATAAACAGGCTAAATACTGAGAAATTCCTCCAGCACTTTGTGTTTGCTCAACATTCCAGCACCTGTCTCTCCAATCTCCCCCCCCCCCCTGTATCACCTATCACTTGCCTCATTTCTAGTCCTACCCCATCAGTGTAAAGAAGTGTCCCGACCCAAAACATGGCCTTGTCCATTTCCCCCATAGATGCTGCACGACCCGTTTCTCCAGCACTCTGTGTTATTTGTGTTATCCAGGTAGACCACATCATACACGAGTAGAAGAGGTTGTGCACAAGAGAAAGTAATCACATAGTGTTAGTTACAGAGAAAGTGCAGATAAAAAAGGCCAAAGGCCACAGTGAGGTAGCTTGGGTGATTGGGAATCCATCCTTAGCATATGGGAGGACAGTTCAGCCGTCTGACAACAGCAGGAAAGAAGCTGTCCCTCAATCTGGTGGTATGTGCTTTTGAGCCTTTGTATCTTTTGCCGACGAGAGAAGGGGGAATGACCGGGGTGTGAGTGGCCCTTGATTATGTTGGTGGCTTTCTTGAGGCAGCGTAAAGTGTAGATGGAGACTACGGGCTGGAGTCTGGTCTGTGATGGACTGGCCTACATCCACAACTCTGCAATTTCTTGGGATTTTGGGCAGAGTTATTCCAAAACCAAGCTGTGTGCAACCCCTTAGGATGTTTTCTACGGGCATCTGTAGAAGTTGGGAAGAGTTGGTGGAGACATGTGACTTTCCTTAGTCTGCTGAGCTTTCATGTGCCTCGTTAACCAACTCGTTAAGATTCTCGTCATCAAGCTAGCACTGACCCCCAGGTCCGTCCTCCAGCCAGCACTGACCCCAGCCAGGTGCTTCCCTCAGCACACAGTCACAGGATAAAACAGCACCCCTGATCTTTGCTGTGTCAGTAGTGGACTCGGGTAATGACACGAACCCTTTGTGAAACACTGGCTGGGCTTTGGATGCAGTTCTGGTCTCCCGTTTAGATTTAGGTGTATTATTGTCACATGTACTGAGGTGCACGGTAGCTTTATTCTGCATGCTATCCAAACAGATCAGACAGCTCTACCCATAAGTATAATCAAGTCAAACTCACATACAATTGTGGAAAATACAGAGTGCAGAATATAGTTCTCAGCATTGTAAAGCATCAGCTCCAAAGACAAAGTTTGGAGGGAAAGATAGATTAGCCATGATTGAATGTGGAGTGCACTTGATGGGCTGAATGGAGTGGAGAGCTGGGGAAGGTCTACAGAACTCACTACAGCGCAGTGAAAGGCAGCATCTCACGTTACAGCAAACATCTTGAACTCATCTCCCGGAAAAATAAGATCAGGCTCAGGCAGTGTTGTCTTACCCTGAAGCGTGGCGCACGGTCATGTTGGTTTTGGAAGGAGCCTGCGTTAGGGAGGCGCTGGGCAAACCCCGCTCCTGGCAACTCTGCCCCCGGCTGGGCCACACCATCTGTCTGGCCTGTGACCCCTCACTCCCGACCCCTCCCTATCAAACTAACCCTGCCAGACCGCATTGCCCCTCCATAGTCTAGGGAGCCCCGACCACCCACTCCCTGCAGAGAGCAAGGCTGCCCCATCACACGTGTGTGTGTGTGTGTGTGTGTGTCAGTCTGTCTGTCTGTGTATGTGGGGGGGTGTATGCGTGAGTGTGTGTGTGTGTGGGGGTGTGTATGCGTGAGTGTGTGTGTGGGGGGGTGTATGTGTCTGTCTGTCTGTGTGTGGGGGTGTGTATGCGTGAGTGTGTGTGGAATTCATTGCCTGTGGGGGCCATGTCAATGGATAATTTTAAGGTAGTGATTGACAGTTTCTTGATCAGTACAAGTGTCAGGAGTTAGGGGGAGAAGGCAGGAGAATGGGATTGAGAGGGAACGAAAGATCAACCACGATGGAATGGCAGAGTAAACTTGATGGGCCAAATGGCCCCAATTCTGCTCGGAAAATTTATGAAACTCAGCCGTTTCACCTCTAGGTGCTGAGGGAGTGGATAGTAATCACTAGTTTACCCCAGACACTGGGTGCGTGAGTGTGTGTGGACACTGGGGTAAACTGGGGCAGAGTCGGGGTGGCCCATGTGAAAGTGAGAGAGTTGGCAGCATGGATGGT